>NC_051184.2:69605192-69745191 GCF_013339695.2 Rhipicephalus sanguineus | reverse complement strand
CCCAAACCCGGATCTCCGAAAAAACCGTCTGCATGCTCCGTGAGCTGTGCTGAGACGCGGCGCACGGAGCTGCACAACCTTGGAGAAAAAAACGATGTTGTGGCGATGGCGCCACAATATGGCGTACCGGCATGCCGTGAAAATTAAAGGCAAATGTTTTGTGGTCTGGCACATCTTGAGGGCGTCTGATGAAGACATCATGACGTGGCGTCATCGCTCGAACAAGGAGACGCGGATGTAGGGAGCGTTTGCGAAACCTTTTCGACAGTATTTTTGTGTACGCTATCCTACTCCGCCGTGTTAACAAATTTCGTATTGGCATCATTTTACGCCCCTCGGAGAATGTGAGGCCGTAGCGGCTCTCTGGGCCAATTTTGCAACACGGAGTAATTTGACCATGTCTAGTATAGCACCCCTGAATCCTTCGAAACCTTAAGAAACCTTGAGGTCTCTTATTGTTTCGCGCACGGGCCCACCAACAAAGGCACCAGCCACTGACCAGAGGGCGTGACGGAGCTCTTAATTGCCGCCGCAGCATTGCCGGCATCGAGGGTTGCCGTTGGTGGCTACTTTGCACCAAATTGGCGTTTTTCAGACCGAGTATGGTGACGATGATGTCTGGTTGGCTCCATGCCTACTTTATATGTCTACTCTTAAACTTCTGATTTAGCTTTTTAGGTCGCCATTTTTGTCATTATTCGGAGATAAAATACATCGTTTTTCAACTTTCCTGTCGTTTTACTCAAGGGCGCTCGCGTCCTCCGCCTACCAGCACGCTACTGCGCAGCGAAGCACCCTCACTCAACGTGCGCGCCTGCAAATACGGAGTGAAGAAGTTGCGTGCATTTTGGTGAACGCGCGGACTGCTCATGCTGCCCGCTGTGCTTATGCTAAGCTCAGGTTTTGGGAGTAATTCTGGCAGGCAGTGCGTGTTCTCGTTTATACTTGACAAAAACAGACATCAGAAAGAAAATGAAGCTGGCGTCTACATAGTTAACCAGATTTCACTATCTGAAGCTCTACTTGTGATATAGGAACTCAACTAATAAATTCCGCCGGCAGCTTCAAGGAAAACCTTTCAAAGTTTAATGTCCCTGCTGACTTGCTGGCTGCAATGTTCTAATATTAGTCTGCATCTAGCAAGAACTCTATCTTTTCTACATAAGCTATAAGCACCCGCAATGAATTTATATAATTTGTTCATTTATATGCAAATTATCCGAGCGTGAAGAGTAAGGGGGAAAATTGCGCTATTTTTTCTATAGTCTTGCTTGTTGAAAATAGTATTATTTATTGTTCAATACTAAAGAGTTTTGCCTTGAGTTCGGGCTCCTATCGAAGTCCACCCAATGGCAACCCTGCCTGCATCGGCCGCTAGGAATACTTAGGATTGAGGCGTTTATGGCCGCCTGGGTGCGGCCATAATCACCCATGGGGTGCTGTATATATCCGTGACCCCCCTCCCCCCTCACCCTCACCCCAAAGAAAAAAAAATTAGGCATTGCCGGGCCCGATTTTGCAGCTTCTACATCACGACAACTGCATTGCCGACTGCCTATAGCCATAATTAGGCATTTCATCTTTATATTCATGGCTTTACATATGTGGCGTATTGGAGTTGAATGTGAGTGTTTCGTCTTGGACTCTCATAGAGGAGCCGGACTGGAGTGCGTGTTTTTAAAAATAAAGTTGTTCTCTCTTTCGCAATACTATTAACATGACACTTCGCATCGTCGAGCCGCGGCCGCAGAATGAAAAAGAGGTGCGGCCTGCCGAACGCTGTTGTGCGCCGGTGATCGCGATAGTTCTTCCGCCCTCCGCCTTGGCGCTGAACAACGGCAAAGGAAACGCGTTCGAATAGGTGGCCAGATGGGTGTGCGCATTTGCTTCAGTGGTCAGTATAGACGACGCCTCGCTGTGACCTGTGATTGCGTTGCGGCTATTTATGCGTAAACCACGCCATATGACATGCTAGTAGGTTCATTACGAAATTTTTATCAGTGCGCACACTTTCTTTTCACCAGTACACTTAGGCCCGTATTCACAAACGCTCCTCGACTCGAAACTCGACTTCAAGGGATCCTTGAGGACTGTCTCGCGTTGCAGAAATCACTCGCGACTCGAAACGCTCCTCGAATGGAGGGAATCCTCAGTGTGCTCTTCGAGAATCTCGAGGTAGGTCAGAAGCTCCCTTGAGCGCTCCTCAGAACAGTTTGCAGGCAAACATGGCAGACGTACCGTCACTTGACTGCTTTTTGGAATTCGCTTTTCATGTTCATGATGTTTCCGGCGAACTTGCAAGCGAGTGAGATGCCACGAATTGTGTGCCTAGGCACTGGTTAAGGGATCGCTTGAACCCTTTAGAAGAGTACAGGGACACGGAGTTTCTCTCAAGGTTTCGCTTTACGAAGAGCACCGTAGCAAGTCTCCTGACATCTCTCCCGCTCAAGTCGAGCACGGACAACCGCGGACAACCGCGTGTGCAGTGCGCGGACAATACGGACAACCGCGCGTGCAGTGCGCACCAACGAGCCGACAGTTGTGTCGTCTGCCATACACAAGGGCCCTTGCACAGCATCGAGCACCCAAGGAAGTGGCTAGTTAAAATAAACTTTTGTATTATAATAACTACGTTGAGTAAATTAAGACTTTTCTCTTTTGTTGCTGTTAAAACTAACCAAAATGATCTACAGGTGCGAACGACTCATTTACAAACAGACGGCGCTCGCAGAGAAATGTGGTCGTCTGCAACATTTGGTCGTCTGCTACATTTCGTTCGTCTGCGAAGCAATCGTTGCATCACATTTTCAGTGCGATGGAATCTATGCCGTGAAATATAAGTTGAGCAGGTCAAGGTAAGATTCAGTTGTTGTGGTCTTCTGTTTTACACCATTTTATACTTGTTTGCCACCTGACAGCGGAATATTTCTGTGCGAGAACTGAAATAAGAGCACACTACGTGTGTCCCCTTTCCAAATGGTCGTCGCGAGCGAGCAATTACTGATCCCATTGCCTACAGAATAATATGCAGGCGGCACGTACCCGTGTTGGGATCTTCGATGCGTGTAAAGAAGTGATATCGTAACCTGCTACCGCTCGATCGCATACTAGGCTGTTATGTTGCCAGACACAACAACGTCAGGAGCTCAGTCGCCACAACACACGATAACATCTCCTCCGCTGTACCACCGATTCAAAAAAACATACAACAATTGTTTAGAATGGAAAATAAAAAGAAACATTCTTGTTTTGAGGCTCAAGGCATGCTTTAGACAGCATAATTTGCATATTCTCTTCTCCGTGCGTCCCTCAAGTGCGTTGAGGTGGAGGACGCCTTCGTGAAGAGCTCCTTGTCAGAGAAAACGTTGAGGGACATGCTTGATTGTCCCTCGCCCCTCGAGTTGAGGAGAAGCATTTTCCTCAACTCCACGGAGTCGAGGTGGAGGGCCGAGTCGAGGAGCGTTTGTGAATACGGGCCTTAGTTGCGAGGGTCGTGCTTGCTTGTCTTCTTCCCTCTCGTCCTTGTATGTTCTGAGCGGGCTGAGAAACTCTCCTAAACAAATCGATACCAACTCGCCCACTTTTCTACAGACTTACGTAGCGTTTATAGTGCGTTCTAGCTGATATAGGCAGGCAAGTAATGTTCAGGAGAACACAGATCAACTTTCAGGCGCGCTGCCCTTAGCTGTTGCCAAAGCTGTTTTTTGTTTCAATTGGAACAAAAACTGTCCGCAGTTGCTTGGTGATATGCTCAGTCATTTCAGTCCTCCATCTGGTGCTGTGTACGCCGACAACTTCCTTGGTGCGGAGGCTTTTTTAGATTGCGTGATTACTTGCTCTACGTCAAAGGAAACCAGAATCAAAAATTTCGCGCTACATAAGATACCTGTGAGTCCAATTGCTTAATTTGGTTTTGTTGTTTTTTGCGGATTACCCTATCTCAAAGCACAACGAGGAAACGGAGTACGTTGGCTACCACCGCGCTACGTTCTTCAGCCCAGTCAATGACATCGATGAATCCGAAAATTTTATCGACTTTCCGATCGTAAACCACTCTCTACTCGGCCGACTGTGGGGCTGCAGAATGGCTATTTTTTTCTTAAAGCAAACGCCATCATTCCACCAGGAGCCTTTGAAGCTTTGAGCTGTAGTTACTACGGTTTCACAAGTGGGTGAGCCGACAAACTTCTCAAGATTACTCCGACAAGACTGCCCGAAAGTCTTCCTCGATCTCACGTGGTCGTAGACTTTAAGACAAGTCGCCTACGAGAGAAGACATTCTCGCACTACACTCATGTAATATCGGTATTGCTTTTAACTTGTGGAAGGAGATATTTGTCAAATATGTCACGTCGCTTCTTCCATATCAATTATAGTGAGCACGGTTGGGTCCTATTCGTATACTAATGCAGCATTTCCCGTAAACCGCCGCATTGTTACGACCTGCGGTGAAGCTCGTTAAATCAAATTATGTCCGACGCTCTCATGTTCTAATGAGGCACCAAGGTACGAGTGCGCAGGCTGACGTCCGGCCGAGAGACCCTGCCTGCATACGAAGGCGCTGCGATGAGTTCGCTTTCCTGGTCAGTAATGTCCGCACGTCAGTGGTGGACAACTTCGTTCTTTGAGGTTTGACGCTAATCTTTCGAATCTTGTATTGTTTTTGCTATGGCAGCGGCTGTCAGAACAGGAAGAAGTGGTCTACTTTGGAACAAGGCAACTGGCAGCTTCTGCTCAAAATGAGACGTAAATACGGTCGGCATGATTGTGGGCTATAGCACTTTGTGCTTCAATTCCAGCTACTGGGTGGAATTAAAAGAACAGACGACGACCCTTGAGTTCGGCACCTACTTGAGGCTTTCGTTGTCGCCTTGTCGCGGAATACATCATAGGCAGCTGTCCAAGATTTGTTCATTTAAGTGGAATTTTGTGGAATCAATATTTAAGGTCTTCGCAGTTGTCCATCTGCGTCGCGGCCCACAACAGTTCCTGGGCATTGCGATTACTGTGTAATAACCGATGACATTAAGCACATATAAAACACAGCCGACAAAAGAAGCCACGCGTTTTCTTCCGCCATCTGCCGTAAAAGTACTTCTTTCAAGCGAGCGTGTTCGCTGGCATTCGGCTTAGCTTTTCCTTATGATGTGCCGAGGTTTACCGATGTGCGGCGCCACCGCTAGAGCATCTCAAAACTAAGCACACCACCGTGACTAAGCATGTCATGCGTCACCCACTGAAAACGCGCCATTCGGCACGCAACACCTTTTTTTTTCGTTGAGCGGCCGTGGTCGAGCTCGGGAAACACTTTAGTCCGGACAGCGCCTCCTCTATTTTTCTGTGCCTGGGCGAAGGAGCGGAGCGCAATGGGAACCGACCGTCGGCGTTAGTGTGGCTTTTAGCCGCCGGGCGCCGCCACCGAAGTAGACCCGCCGACGCGTCGTCGCTCGCGGAAACGAATGCCGTGGCTGCATTCGAAGCTGCTATATGGTTCAGTTTTCGGCTGTATTCGCGTTGTTTAAAGTATAATGAAAACTTGTAAACTTAAATCATGAAACGCTTGTCTTTCTGGGCAACCAGCCCATTTCGAAGGCATGTGTCTTTCGCGGCTATTTGATCGAGACGCTCGCGCCTCGTCTGCTAGCCCGATAGCGCGCGCATGCCAATGATGCGAGGAAAATTGTTTTGTCACTGTTACGTTCGCTTGACTGAGAGTCGGTTTTTGACTGTCTGAGAGTCGATTTTCGAAAGCAGCATTTGCTAAGAGCTAATACTGAAAGCTTGGGCGCTTAAAGTTCCCCGATGCGGGCTACCATCTACTGGTGTAGCACACTATACGCCAGCCTGGAGTTCATGCGCTAAATAGCATGAAATGTCACGAGACTGCTTCCAGGGATATACGTGATCGCCCGTTCTTTTCGTAAAGCTTTTGAGAATTACATTTGTTGCCACCAGGAGAAAGCAACAGCTGGTGCCAGAAAAAGAGGAACTATGACAAGTGATTCCACCATTTCAGAGCTTCAACCACTTAAATCATGGTGGTACGAAAAACAAACAAAAACAGCTACATATGCCGCGCGCTTCCTGCAACACTGACCGATGTGTGTGAACAGACGCTGTCGTTCAATTAGCCCTATAAAGCCGTAGTGCCGACTCTCAACTTGAGCGAATGTGAAATGCTTGAAAATGGCGCGGCCTGTTGTCATTTGCTTGAGCAAGTCGTTTGTATTCATCGACGGAATGTTGTAGCCTCAGTATCTGGCTCCTCAGGTATCTATCTTTTCTCTTCCATTTACCCTTTTCGGTAGTGAGCAAAGTATAGAGGCCGAATGGCTGTCGACCTGGACGCTTTTGTCGCATGGGGCAGCCTGCTCAGCCTTGTGCACTCATCTATTGTGACACTGTACATAATGATTGTCGTTTGTTTCGCCAGTAGCGCATTTGGTGTCCATGGGCTCCGATTTTTCAGCTTCGGGACCTAATGTTAGCGCTGCATGCACATGGTGGCGATCGCGAAGGAAGCGTTGCTACTGGTACTACATGCATTGGTTGACTGTTCGGACGCAACACGATCACGTTTAGGGATACTTGGCACGCTTTGTTGAGTTGTTACCTTCGGCTGCAAACGTGAAGAGTAGTCTGCAAAGAGTGACGCTACTGCATCCTTCTTAAGCCGCCGCTTCTTATTTTCTATGAAATCTTCGCGTCGACGGCTGCATATTCTACTGTAGTTTGAAGATGTATTAGGAGACCAATTATCCCGCCTAATTACTGTAAGCAACCTCTACCGAACACCAGCGGCAGCTGAAATTTCATGGAACGACAGCCGAACAATGTATTAAGGCGAAAACCTTAGATGCCTAATCAAACGCGAAAATTGACCGTCGGCGGCGTCAGCACGAGTGATTCAAAAAGTAATTACGTGATGACGTCATCATATGACGTCATAGATAATAAAATTCTGTGACATCATCGTGACGTCACATCACGTGACGTCGTCATATTACATTTTCGCTTGGTCAAAATGGGCCGATCATGGAGGCAGTGCATGCCTCCGCTGATGTGCCGAAAGCTTGCACTGCCTCCGATCCTTGAGGCTGTAAGAAAACCACGTTAAGCGCAGAAATATCTCGGAAGGAGGCAGGGAATGGTCAATACATTGACTGGAAGAAAAAGAAGATGGCTTTCTACTTTCAGTCGTCTTAGGTGAATGCATAAGGGACACTGTGAGATTTTTTTTTCTTTAGCAATAAAGGTAAATAAAAACAAGACAATCGTGATTTCTTTCAGTTCCATTTGCAGAGTGGAACACAACAGTAAGACATACTAAGGCATTGGGGTGGTTGCAATAGTCTGAAATAGAAAATAATACGCGAATACTATCAAACTCGAGTGCAAGTATCGAACCGGCAGCACGGACTGACAGACTGCCTGCGGAATACGTACAGCGGGGATGGAAAGACACGCGAACATGCGGCATCTGCATTCTTTGCTGTTTCGCATTTATTTTCAAGTGGTTATAGCTTGGATGATTGATGAAAAGACGACGTCATCCACGACACAATAAAAGACCATCTAGCATCTTTTTATTGCCACCGCGGTCAGAGCGTGATGAAAACAGCGCGCCTCTATGTTCGCGTTTCTTTCCATCCCCCTGTACATGTGAGGGCCTGCAAGAAGCACCAATGCAATTAAACTCGGATGCAAACACGAATTCGCGAGCTTCGTGATACGCGCGGCCGTTCAGCGCCAGCTTCCCGTAGTCTACTTGCACAGCGCCACCACGCGGCAGCGGCGAGCGGACGCGGAGCGCGCGCTCGACGGCGCGAGGAGAGCGTTCACCCGGGCACTGAAAAATAGAGGAGGCGCTGGTCCGGACCACGGAGCAAGTGACCCGGGCCTAGACTCATCAAGGACTTTTCATATAATCTTTGGAATCATTTACGCAACAGAGTGATCCGACAAGGCTTTATAATTTTATTTATCTCGTAGTATTTCGGCTAAAAGGCTTGCGCCCTGTATGATGTGTAACTGCGTTCCGCGGAATAAATCGTTGTTCGTTATGGTTTGAACAGATGTAAAAATCATGAGCCGCTTTTGCTGTCAGTCCCATTTCGGAGGTCGCGCAATAAGGTGTAGACGTCGTGGATGATGTAATGTTCGGCTCCTATGGCGCTTTTGTCAATGCCTCGAATAGGACGGTTGTACACGAGGTGGGCTACTGCTCCCATAGTTGAACTACTTTTTCTAAACGCAGGAAACCCCGAAGACGTCTTTCCATTGCCCTATTTGGATGAATACTGCGCGAGTTGGTAAACTAAAAGGGAGCTTTCCTGCGAAGCACGGTGTCCTACCTATATCTAAGCACACAAGCTTCTAACATTTCGCGTTCATCAAAACACAGCCGCCGCAGCCGTGATTGAAATCCCGCGGCCCTCGGGTCAACAGATCGGGCACTGCAACCACAGACAACCGCGGCGGGTACCCCTCTGTGTACTTGAAGTACCATCGATACTGCTCTGTTGAATACCGTTAAGTTCTGGTATTCCTGGTGCAATTTTCTTATTGACCCCTTTCCGCTCTATTGGTTTCATTGCACATGTTTTCTTTATCATTTTCTAGAAAGAACTTTTGTAGAGCTAAGAAGGCAACAAGAAAGAAAGGTGACTTTCGCACACTTTTGTGCAATCTCTCTTTGTGTGTATTTGTAATTTTCAGAAGCGCCACGCGGTACCATTTCGTCCGAACCGCCACCATTCTGAGCTGTCTTTTTTGTAAGTAAGTGGTAGTGCGCCTGTCAGTAAAGGGCGGTCTGAACGCGACAGCGTTAAAGAGCTTGTTTCGCAGAAATCGTGGTCTCAGCTTCGGCGTCGGTGTCGTTGTTTGTGAGCGAAAATTCAGCGTTTTCCGTGACCGAAAGAACGAGAAGGGTGTAAATAAATTATATAATAAAAACCTTCGGTTTGAGTGAAAATTGAACCCAGGCCTTCTTCGCGACAAGGAGGTCGGTCTGCCACAGAGACACGCCCGTTTTTTTTTTTATTCTACAGAGCCACGCTCTTACTTGTAACTGCTTCGGAAGAAAACACTGTATCAAGGTAGTGGGAGGAAGGGTTGTCAGCGTCAAAGAGGCGCAAAATAGCGATGAATTTAGAAAAAACCAGCCAAAAAGTAGCCAACATGAGCCAAGGGCTGTAAAAGTAGCCAGAAGTAGCCACGCGTGGGTGAAAACAACCGCGACGTTTTTACTTAAATGAATAAATGCAAAAGTCTTTGGTGGAAATGCACGTAAGTTCTGGAAGAACCCTTCGAAGTCATAATTGCTGAGATTACAGCATAAATTGTTAACTTCAGCAATAATTTCGTGCGGTATGACGAAGTTTCTTGCGCTACTACAGAAATGGCACTCTCTTCACATGTACTGCGTAATTTTCCTTAAAAACATTAGAAGTACTAGCCTTGTGACAACAATAAAAATTAGTGCTGCATCAGTGTGCTCAAAATCACAGTTGCTGTTACTGAAGCATAAATTGTGGTCACATTCGCAATCGTATCTCGCGTAATCACGGGGACTGTGTAGTTAATATTTCCGAGTTGCAGTATGTGGTGTCGTGCACAGTGCATGCCTACTTGTGAGCAATTACGAACAGAATTAATCGGATATCTGGTTTCTAATGTAGATAGCTTCCGGGATGATGCAGAGCGCTTTCCATTGTCCTGTGGACTTCCAATTAGATTATGTAGTCACGTTCAGAATATGTTGTCTGCAAAATGAGGCGCCATGCTACAATTCATATGTTTTTTTCCTGAGTCTCAGCCACCTATTCAAAAGTATTTTATAATAAAGTTTGGAAGCTGAAATTCAATTTTGGGAGCTGGAAATACGCCTTGGTCCCCGTGTTTTCATACCGCTTAATTGAAAGCGAACTTCTGCGACACCCCAAGATATTGATAATTTGATTCAAATTGAGCGAACAAGAAAGTTGCCAAAAAATAGCCAAGTAGCCAAGATGTTTTTCGGCCACCACCGGCCTATAAAGTAGCCAAATCGGCGCAAAGTAGCCGAGCCTGAAAGCCTTGGTGAGAGGAGTTTCCTTAACCTATGTTATGTTGCGTAGTGGCAGAAGCGTCGAATCACGCCAGGCGAGAAACAACTGGATTTGCGCAACGTGCGGTTGTTTTAATGGTCCATCCATTACAAAGTGGTCTGAGATATTTCATCATTATCAACATCAGCAAAAGAGTCAAGAAACTCAACAGCTGAGTAGGCTCCCGTGTCTCCTTACGAAGCCTTAGGGGGTCTTTGGATGATTCGAAAAGAGATGGCTGATCCATCTATCATAGGAATCGGTGTAACACGAATGTGAAACGTGTTGTCACAGAAGTAGTTGATTATTTATAGTGCATTGGTATATGAGAGCTTGTACAATGTCTACTATTGTTTGGCAGATATAGCACCGGTTTATGTGGACTGGAGTTACTGTGTATGCTACCTTTAGGCAGCAGAGTTGCGCATAGGTCTGGCTAGCAACCACAGCTGCGCGATGATGTCGCACTACGTTTTTGCATGCGACATGCCTACCGTGTTGCCGATAAACATGTTTGGCGTGGAGAAGACTGGCGATAATAAACATTGGCTGCCGATGAGTTGTGTTGATTGAGTTCGCTGCAGCGGCGGCGTCGAGAAATACAAAAAAATCACAGCATATCCACGTGCTGAATGATGATGAGTGGGGCGAAGCGAAGTCGCGCTGCAGCACGGCGATGGCATTGGCGCGAGAGTGGTCCTTCTTGATGGAAGTTATTGTGACTAGATTGTTTGAGAACCACAATCTGTTGCACACACCGCAACTATGGCCGAAACTGTTATCAAGGAAGTCCCACTGAAAGCGAGCCCGCCTGATGCGTTTTGCAGCCACTTCACGTGCTCGCACAGCCTCGGGCTCTGCCTGCCGGTACGCGCGCTTTCCCTCCGCTTCACGGTCCTTCACATTTTGATGATCCGATTCGCGCCGCAGCCGTGCAGTTTCGGCCTCGCAGGCTCGAACGGCGAGGTCTTCGCGCCGCAGCCATTCAGCTTGTAGAGCAGCTTGGCCTGGCGGGCTCGAACGGCGGGGTCTTCGCGCCGCAGCCGTACAGGTTGTCGAGCAGCTTTGGCCTCGCGGGCTCGAACG
The DNA here is from genome assembly GCF_013339695.2 of Rhipicephalus sanguineus. Lineage (NCBI taxonomy): Eukaryota > Metazoa > Arthropoda > Arachnida > Ixodida > Ixodidae > Rhipicephalus > Rhipicephalus sanguineus. The sequence goes on along the minus strand of NC_051184.2, from coordinate 69,734,017 downwards.
GCGGGGTCTTCGCGCCGCAGCCGTGCAGCTTGTCGAGCAGCTTCGGCCTCGCGGGATCGAACGGCGGGGTCTTCTCGCCGCAGCCGTGCAGCTTGTCGAGCAGCTTCGGCTTCGTGGGCTCGAACGGCGGAATCTGCTTCGTGGCGTTGACGTGCAGCTTCGGCCTCGCGGGCTCTCACCCCAGGATTCTGTCTGCGAGCGCGCGCTACCGCCGCCTTCCGTGCCTTCCGTTCCGCAGCCTTGTCTTTTATCTGGCGACTCCGAGCTAAAGAGAAAGCTTGCCAAGAGGGAGGCTCATGGCGCGTTACTTCTGAAATGTTGTCTTCGGGTGTCGTTGAAAACACGAGACGTTGTAAAGAAGAAAGAACGCCACACAGGCGAACACGCATGAGAGTGCCACTCGTCAACGTAGTCTTCTTCTTCTACTGCGTACCAGAACGCGCGCTTCTCACAAGCTAGAGGTGGCTACTACAACGCTACAAACAAACGGAGGATGGGCAGACCCATGGCATAATGAGCTTCGCCCCTAAAATTGGCCCGAGCGTCAGCTTCTCCGCCTTTCATGGTTGCTAGCGGCGCTTCGAAGAGAGATGCGCAACTATGCTACACAAGGGTAGCATATACAGTAACTCTAATGTGAACGCACTCACGTTGACTCCTAGTGGCACATCTCCGTATCGACGACTAACGCCCATGATCATGATTTAACCCTTGCGGTAGCTGAAGTTCCTAACATATGCGTGGACATTGCATATGGTGAATGCTGAGCAAATATGACATCAACAAGCACATAAAAATTCGGCAGATCCCACGTACCGTGGAAATCGATGTTATGCGAAGCATGCGCGGGATGGTGACTGTGGCATAATTTTTCATGTTGAGCGAAACGTTACGGAATGACACTAGAGAAATGTGGAAGTGGTATAAACACACTCATATGCTGGAGGGTCGCATATGTAATATATAACCAGTTCTTTACATTTCCGTAACGATGCCAACAGCAAAATGGGTGCTACCAACACCAGACTCCGTTAGCTGATATGTAGGGCTTATATTCCTAAATACTGGATAGTGCGAATCCCAACAGCACAAAGAAGAAACACAAAAGCACAGGACAGGCGTTACTCGCAACTAAGCTTCATTCAGCAAAGTTCCCCTGGATATACAAACAGCCGAGCGGCACACGCAGGCGCACTGCACGTACGTCACAGTCACAGTTGCAATTGTTAAAGCTGCGTTAGAGTTGTTATGCTTATACTTATCTGTTATGACGGGAACGCACGCACGTTTCACGAACCTGTGTTTATCTGTAGAACGGATTCTTGACAGCTCTCGAACAAGGTTATCATCACCGTGATCAGTGAGCACCAGCAGCTGGATCGGGCTTGTTAATTGGATCCGTTCGTGATCGCGGCTATGAGGGGTCTAAGTGTAGTGAAGTCTCCTGGATGTCTCTTACGATGAAATGATCTATTGACGCCTCCTGTCCTGCACGTTGCAGCGAGGTCTTTTGATGCCCTGTCCACATTAAAGCCGTCTTTCACGCAGTATAAAAACCAGACGTTGTTGGGTCTTGATAAATCAATGTTGAAAACACCGGCAATGATGAGAGGCCTGGTTCTCTCGGCAGGTTTATTGTAGGAAGCATTGATTCCGGTTTTGGCGTAATCAACGTGGTCCGCGTTGCGGACCGTGCGAACGAGTGCATGGTAGTTGAGTGTCATCCAGGGGTGTTCTGTCGTCAGATTCCGCACTTCGCTTGTGTCCGCCACGGTGGTGTAGCGGTTACGGTGCTCGGCCGCTGTCCCGAAGGTCGCGGGTTCGATCCCGGCCGTGGTGGTCGCAATTAGATGGATGCGAAATGCTAGATGCCTGTACTGTGCGATCTCGGTGCGCGTTAAAGAATACCAGATGGTCAAAATTAAAGTCCCAACAATTATTATTATTATCACTTTCCTTGCGTTTCAACGTGTCTGTTCGCGTTTACTGTGTTGGTTGAGACTTTGTATGACCTGCGGCACATACCCGCATAACATAAACTATGGTATGCGGGTATGTGCCACACGTGACCGAGGGAAAGGGTTTCATGACGTACACGACAGGTATTTTGCGTTATTCATGTCATGACCAGTGAATCGTGTTCACCATACACTGATCCTCTGCTATGCGAATTTTGGTATATTAGAAGGTATGAAGGATGACCAGGAGAGCGCCCAGACGTAGGCGGCTAGATAGATAGATAGATAGATAGATAGATAGATAGATAGATACGTAGATAGAAACGCCCAAAGTGCCTGAGGTTCGCTAAGAAATGCTTCGCATTTAATAAACACTGACACTTCATATGCATTCCTTCAGAGCATCGCGGAACGCAAAGAGAAACGCTACGCGCGTCGTGTCTTTCCTCTAGCCTGGCCGTTAATTCTCACAGGGCGATCGGGGAACGCGGTGTGACAGCCGATGTTGAAGTACATTGTAGCGTTTCATGTGTTGGCCATGGCTACGCGCGTGAGTGAGAATAATAATAGGTGGTGGTTGTGATGTTGCAGCAGGCGGGGTTAGCCTGGCCAGCATGGCCGGCAATTGTTCCGACTGAGCATCTCCTGACTTGTAGTTGTCTCTCACCACGTGTTCGACAGCACAGTGTCTCGCAGGAAGACCGCCAAAATTCGTTGCACGTTCCTCCTCGTTGCCGCGGGCCCTTCAGGAAAAATTACGTCTTAAAATGTCCAGGGCCTATGACAACCTTTTTGCAAGCTGCGGACCATCGCTGCTCTTTTCACATCAAACTGCGGCCAAAGCCAAATAAAATGTTGAATGTGCTCGATGTCTCCACAGAAGGCAGAAAACGGGAAAGCGTATCACCCAGTCTTGAATGACCAAGCCGTGGTGTATGCGGAACCGGTTCTGATGCAGTACAACAGCGTCGCTTGTTCTCGAGAAAATCGATAGATTACACATGCTTGGTGTGGAAGCTTGTAATAATATTGATATCGGTAGTTTTACGTCCCAAATCACTATAAGGTTGGAGCGATGCCGTAGTGGAGGGCTCTGGAAATTTCGACCTTCAGCTGTTTTAAGCATGCACTGACATTGTGCAATACACGGGCCTCTCCCATTTCGCTTTAACCGAAATGCGACCGCCACGGCCGCAATTGAAACCGCGACCTTCTGGTCAGCAGCCGTATACCGCAACTACTGAGTCACCATGGCGAATATGTGAATGAGAACGCGCGTCGTGTCTTTCGCTTGTCCGGTCATTGCGAACCACGTGAAACGCTAGACTTCACGTAAGAGTTGCAGCATGTACGGGACGCACCGCCATTGTGTCTGAATTTTCGTATTGCAGGAAAGCTGCTTTGGAATGTTTTGCAACTCCAAACCCAGTCGGGACAAGAAAGTTTATCGTGTTTTATTCGTTTTTTTCTCTCCGACGATGATTGCCTTATGTGACAGAGGGACAGGGAGACGGGCAGTTTCCTCGTTGACACGTCATACAAATGTATGCGCAATTAAAAGGCAAGGGATGGTTTCGCACTGTTCCATAAATCATGTACATAGATGGAACACATTAGCATCGCATTTATGCCGTTATCAAGATCAATTCATATGGAAAGTTGTCACGAAAAGCGGTGGAAATCATATTGCGCTAGATATGAACACTCGGCTTACGAATGAAGCGTGACTGAATTAGATGGGGACAAATTATGAAAAAGTAGAAGCTAATGGACATAATTTCTCTAATACAGTAAAACTTCACTTCAACGAACTTCAAAGGACTCCAGGGAAAATTTAGGTAAAGTAAAAGTTCGTTGAACTGAAATAACAATTTTGCAACTTGTTATGAGGAGCTAAAGAATACATCAGTTGTTGAAATCAAATTCGAACCCTTTTATTTGCATTCATGCTTATTTGAATGTGAATTCCTGCCTATTTGTTATGTTTTGAAGAATGTAGTTTACTTTTTCTGTAATTGTACACTTAGGACAGCAGAGGTCATGAATTGAGTCACTGTGTCAAAGCTCTTTGAATTTATTTCCGGCACAACACTCAGCTGGGCAGGCAAGGACTTCACTATTTCCAAGTACATCAGTGCTTCTTTAGCTGAAATTCTTGGCGCTTCCTCTACAAGGGTCACTTCTTCCTCCACATCTTCTTCTTGAGGTAGGACACTTGCTACAATCTGCTGAGTAGACATAGTGGCGCAAGTCAACGCGAGAGTCACAGGTGACAGTTCTGAAAACGAAAAACGCTGTCTACGTTGCTAGTGTACTTGTATTAGTAGCCACAAAGAGAGCTTATAATGGGCTCTAGAAATGCCGACCTTCCAGCTTTCGCTGTGACTGTGCTGCACTTTTCTCACAGGCCTGGCGTTTTTTTAGCTTGTGTATGTGTACTAAGCGCACTTTTGAAGATGAAGTTGAATGTGAGTGTTTCCTCTTGGAATGCCATAGCGGTCCCGGACTAGGGAGCATGTTTTTTCCTTGTCATTCGCAATATCTAAACGTGAGACTTTGCCGCTGAATGAAAAATAGGTACGGCCTGCCGAACGCTGTTGTGCGCCGGTGATCGCGACAGTTGTTCCTCCCTCCGCCATGGCGCCGAACAACAATAAAGGCAACCCGCTAGGATAGGCGGCGAGACGTGCGCGCGCATTCGTTTCAAAGGTCTGTGTAGTCTCCTCTCCGTGACCTCTGACTTCATTCCGGCTATTTATAAGAAGACAGGCCAAGTGACATGCCAGTATGTTCAATATGAAAGCTTTATCAGCGTGCACACTTTCTTTTCCCCAATAAACTGAGCTGTGAGTGTGACGCTTGTTGGCCATCTTTCCCCTCGTCCTTGTCTGTTGTGTGCAGGCTGAGAACGGTTCCTTGAAGAATCGATACCAACTCGGCCAGTTTTCTACACATTTACATTACGGGTCTAGTACGTCATAGCTGATATACGCATAAAGTAAGGTTCAGGATAATACAGATCAACTTACAGGCGAGCTGCGTTGAGCTGTTGCCAAAGTTGTTTCTTGTTTCAAATGGAACAAAAATGGTGTGAAGTTGCTTGGTGATATGCTTAGGCATTTGAATCCTCCATCTAGTGCTGTGTACGCCGATAACTTGCGTGGCGCGGAGACTTTCTTAGAATGCGTGATTACTTCCTCTGCCTCAAAGGAAACCAGAAAGAAGAATTTTGCGCTACATAAAATACCTGTGAGTGAAATTGCTTAATTTGGTTTTGTTGTTGCTGCGCATTAGACTAATCAACGCACAACGAGGCCACGGAGTATGTTAGGTACCACCGCGCTACGTTCTTCAGCCCAGTCAGTGACATCGATGAGTCCGAAAACTTTACCCATTTTTCGATCGTAAACCTATTTCTATTCGATCGGCATGTCATTGACTGTGAAGCTGCAGAATTGCTTCTTTTCTTAAGGTAAACGGCATCATTCCACCAGGAGCCTTTCGAGCATTGAGCTATAGTAACTGCAGTTTCACAAGTGGATGAGCCACAAACTTCTGAAGATTGCTCCAGCAAGACTTCCCGAAAGCGTTCCTTGATCTCAAGTGGTCGTAGACTTTAGGGGAAGTCGCCTACCAGAGAAGACATTCTCGCACTCCACTCTTGTAATATGCGCCTTGCTTTGAAATTCTGGAAGGAGAAAGTCGTCGAATTTGTCACGTTGTTGTTTTAACCTTAATTATGCCGTACACGGTTGGGTCCTATTCATACACTAATCCAGCACTTGCTGTAAGTCGCCGCATTGTTACGACCTGCGGTGAAGCCCTTTGAATGAAAATATGTCTTGGCGCTGTCATGTTTTAAAAGGCTCCCAAGGTATGTGAGTGCGCTGGCTGACGTCCGGCCCAGATACCATGTCTGCATTTCAAGGCGTTGCTATGAGTTCGCTTTCCTTGTCAGTAACGTCCGCGCGTCAGTGGTAAACTTCGTTGTTTGAGCTTTTACACTCATCTTTTGACTCGTGTCTTGTTTTTGCAATGGCAGAATAGGAAGAAGTGGTCTACGTTTGAACAAGGCCACTGGCAGCTTGTACGCAAAATGAGACTTAAATACGGTCGGCACGATTGTCGACTACAGCACCTTGTGCTGTAGTCGAATACTTCATAAGCAGGCATCCCGGTGTTCATTTAAGTGGAATTTTGGAATTATCATTTAAGGTCTTCGCTGTTTTCCATCTGAGTCGCCGCCGACAACAGTTTCTGGGCACTGCGATTACTGTGAAATGTCTGATTACATTAAGCACGTATATAATGCACAGTCGACAAAAGGAACCGCGCATTTTCCTCCGTCGCCCGCCGTACAAGCACTTCTTTCAAAAGAGCGCGTTCGCTTGCTTTTTCTGTTTAGCGTTCCCTAATAATGTGCCGGGATTTCCAGATGCGCAGAGCCACCGCAGTAGCGTCTCGAAACTCAGTATATTACCGTAACTCGGCATGTCACGCATTCCCCCACTGAAAACGTGCAATCCAGCAGGCAACACTTTTTGTAGCGTCAGCTACACTTGCCTAACCGGAGCCGATTTCGCGTGGAGCGTCATGAGCCGTGATGCGCATGCGCGAGGATCAGTTATGTCACACAGCTGGGTCACCGGAGCTGGCATCTCACGCGCTCTCTGACACCGCAGCGCGCGGCTCGCCGCTGCTTGTCTGCGCGCTCAGGAGGAGTGGCGTCGTAGCCGCGGCAGACAAACTGGCGCCGGCGCGCGCAGAGTCCGCCACCGCCGCGCGCGACTCGCCGCCGCTAAAGCCCCTTGATTTCGAAAGTAGCGACATTCTCCTCCGCACGCGCGTTTTCCTCCTCAATTCTCCTCGGATTTCTCCCCTCTCCTGGCCGGCGCAGTGCGCACGGCACGCTGAACCCTCCACTGGCTCGCCGCAGCCGCGTTACAATCACTGCGCGCGCTTGTTTATTCGGCCCCTAGAAGCATTAAATGAGAATCTGTCCCTTAAAAACCGTCTTGACAAAAGTGGGCTTCCGATAGGACATAGTGACGAATATATTTTTTAAGACGCTGCGATAAATAGAAGCGGATGCGCTTCGAAAAAAAAAAGAGTATACCAACTGGCGGCAGAGCGGTTTTCTCCGTCGCCGCTTCGACCGTTCGTAACGCGGAGGTGTATTAAACGCATATAATGTAAGCAGCATATAGTAGAAAATTTCGTTCCTAAGTGTTGTCTTGATGAGCTCAAAGCAGAAAAATGAGCTCAAAGCCAAGAAAAAATGTGATGGTTTACTTAAATTGAAATGGTCGAAATGAGTGGGCGCGAAGCCTTTTTGTGCCAATGCCGCTGTCAGACACGTATGCCCACACGCACATACACACGCGATACACACACACGCGCACATATACACGCGATACAGACCAGACACACACGCACATATACACACGCGCACACACGCGATACAGACACGCACGCACGTACGTACCCACTCACGTAGACACGCGATACAGACACACACGCACATACATACACACGCGCGATGCAGACACGAACGAACGCACATACACACACACGCGCGTACACACGCGCATACATGCACACGCGATACAGACATGCACGCACATACATACGCACGCGATACAGGCACACACGCACGCCCGTACATACATACACACGTACACACGCCATACGCTCACCCACACACATACACACGCGGGTTACAGTCGCGATAGACACGAACTCACGCACATACACACGCGCGAATATACACAAGCGCACACATACACACACGTGCGCGCACGCACACACAGGCGCGAAGACATACACAAACGCACGCACACGATGACGCATACATACACAAACCTACGCACACGCACGCGCGCTCATGCACTCATACACACACACACGCAAACACGCGCGCACACGCGCCTACACACGCAAGCGCACACATGCACACATAGTGCTCATGCACCCGCACACACACGCCTGGAGGGTTCATGGCGTACGCGAGCAACTAAAAGCGCGCGAAGCTTTCTTGCGCGCGCTTTTCGTGATGTCAGGGTCACCTGACTGGGAGGTATCGCGCGTCGCAGCCACTCAGCGTTGCGGATGCGCCGGCTCCACGAAAGAGAGGGTGTAAAAAGAGGAGGTTTACGGCGCGGCGAGTTTGCGGCGGCGTGGATAAAACAGCGCCGCTACTTTCCAACATCAAGGGGCTTTAGCCGCCGCCGGTCTGCACTTTCCAGAGTTACATCGTAGCCTTGGCAGACGTATTCGCGCCAGCGCGCGCGCAGCTATTCGCCTTCACTGTGCAGTTGCCGTCTGACACTGTGCTGGAGCCGCTTGATAGCGCCTCTGACTGGCGTTTGCAGGTGGGTAACGCCTTGGAGAAGGAGAGAGCAAATGCTGCTCAACGGCGCAGAAGAGCCGAGAAGCTTATCTCATCGGATCCCGAAGTAGTTGCCTGGCAATTAGCGGTTCAGCATACGAAGAATGAACAGTTTTATCCTAGACAACCTGGAAAGGTAAGAATAATCAGCTGAACCTTTGCTAACGCTACGTATATCCTAGCATACCCGAGCTAAGCCACTGCAAATTTTTCTTTTATTGAGCGGCCGTCGTCGAGCTCATGAACAACTTTTACCAGGGCCTAGACTCCTCGAGGGCTTTTTATAACATCTTTAGTATCATTTATGCAACAAAATAATGCGACTACGGTTTAAAATTTTATTTATCTGCTCTTATTTCGGTTAAAAGACTTGCACCCCGAATGATGTGTAAGTGCACTGTGCGGAATAAATCTTGTTTCGTTATGGTTTGAACAGACGTAAATATTATGAGCCGCCTTTGCCGTCAGCGCCATGCTGGAGGTGGCGGAGTAAGGCAGGATGCCCTGGCTGTTGTGTTGTTTGGCTCCATTGGCACTCGACAACTGCTTCGAACGGTGTTGTAGACCTCATTCACTGCATTGGTTAATGCTCCCATAGGTAGAGAACATATTGTACCCTAAATATTTATTCCAAGACACACCGCGCCCCAATTTACTGCCGTATTATGTGAGGAGAGCGTTGTGAAGCGATTCAGTGAATTTAGGAACTGCTTTGCGCTCTTCTGTCGTAGAGTAGCCTACATATTACTCTATGTCGTGAACTTGTTTTTCTCAACTCAGAAAAGCCTGAAGACCTCTTTGCAATTCTCCATTTGGATTAATACTTGTGGACTTGGAAAAACTACAAGGCAGCTTTCCGACAACACAAGCACGGTTTCCAACTTATAAGCACACGGGCGTCCAACATTTCGCTTATATGAAAATACGGCCGCCGCGGCTGGGATCCACCCTATCCACAGACAACCGCGCTGGTACCGCTCTCTGTACTGAAGTGTCATCGATGCTGTTTTGTCGACCACCGTTGAGTTCTAATCAGATCAGCAGCTTCTTTTGCGAGAAATGTTATATTCCTCGAATATATGCGAGCAACATTTAAATAATATGTAAAATGTGATTTGTAACAATATACAAGGCTTTGGCAGCAAAAAATTAAAACAATTGCTAGTGCAATTTTCTGATTGATCCCTTTCCGCTGTATTCGTTTCAATGCACATGTTTTCTGTAACATTTTCTAAAATAAACCTATTTAGAGTTAAGAAGATAACAAGACAGAGAAGTGACACAATCTTTGTTATATTGTTTATCTAGTCTCTCTTTCAGAGTATTTCTAATTTTCGAAAACGCTACGCGGGGCCATTTCGTCCAAACCGCCACCATTCTGAACTGTGTCTCTTTTGTAAGTCAGCGATAGTACGCCTGTCACGAAAGGGTGGTTTTAAAGGGACACTAAAGAGGAACAATTAATCGGTTTAGATCGATAAATTGTGTTCTGAAAACTCTAATGTCATCAATTTCGCCATCACACGTTTAATAATACAGGAGAAAATCGCGTTCAAATTTCATTTTTAAATTACGCGCCGAAATCTTCCCGAGTGACGTCATGAATTTCAAAGTTTACTTATCGCATTTTGGCGCCATTGGCTGTAAAAACTTCCCCGAACATGGTATATTAAGTCTATGGCCCCCTCAGAGGACAATGTACATCATTTTTCCCGATTAGGAACTACATAGTCCCTAGTAGGCGCCGTCAAAACATGTGACGTCACGGCGAATGGTGCGGAAACTTAAAGGTGGCCTCGCCACCCACATTTTGTTTTTGCGCGTTTTCCCGCTTACTAAGCGTCTTTTCGCAGCAAGTGTGGTGTTTTTGGTATCGTGAAAGAGTACTTTACTAATATGAGAAAAATCGTTTTGCTCTTTAGTGTTCATTTAACGCGATAGCGTTAAAGAGCTCAATTGGCAGAAATCCCGGTGTCCGCATCGTTGGTTGTGAGCGAAAAATCAGCGTGGCCCGTGACCGAAAAATCGAAGATGCAAGTAAAATAAATAATAAAAATCTTCGGTTTGAGTGAGAATCGAACCCAAGCCTTCTGTGTGGCAAGCAGATGTTATGCCGCAGAGCCACTCCCCTACCTGTAGCCGCGTTTTAAGGCAACAGTGTATGAATGTCATATGGTGGGAGGAACCTCCTTAACACATTTATATTGCGTGGCGGGAGCGTCGAATCGCGTCAGGCGGGATTTATAGCGTAGTGAGTCCCTCGCAAGTGCAATTCTGTTGGTTGCCAAGGAGGGCCATAAGGCCCCCACGATCCATTTCCTCAGGGTCTCAATAAAGTTCGTCTCCCTCTCTCTCTCACGTTAACGTATGTTATATAGCGCGGTGGGGAGAGTGAAATAACGACCTGGGGTCACACAATGCGAATTACGTAACTAGCGGGTCGTTTAAAGATACCAACCCATTATAAAGACCCGGCATAAAACACTTTAGTCTTAAAGTTACAGACCGATCAGCTTACTGTCTGTTGTCTGCGAGCTGTTTACAAGCATAGTAGCTAATAGAACTAAGAGAGGTTAGAATGCATCAACGAAAGGACCAAGCAGGATTTCGTACGGGCTACTCGACAATAGACCACATTCACACTTTCAACCAGGTGATACAGAAATGCGCGGAATATAACTAACCCCTATATCTAGCCTTCGTAGATTACGACAAGGGATCTGATTCAGTCGAGATAGAAGCATTGCAGGCAAACCGGAATCAGGGTGTCAACTAACGATATATAAACGTACTGGAACAAATCTACAGCGGCTACATATGCACCATAGTCCTCCATAAACAAAGCATATATGCCATATGTGCCGGGCATCAGTGAACAGCTCTCCAGGATTCTTGAAAAAAAGGGGGCCGCGGTGATTCACAAGCTTGCGCCGACGCTCACCCGCTTGCGACCGCGGCCGAAGAATCGACCCTCTAGGGAGCAACACCAAGGCGTAGTGTACAAGGTGCCGTGCTCGGAATGCCCAGCCAGCTACATAGGTGAGAGCAAGTGTTTCCCAGAAAGAATTCTGCCCACCATGAGAACGACGTCAGGAAGATGGAAGTGCAACGCAGCGCTCTTGCAGAGCACTGTGAGAAGCATGACCATAAATCCGACTTCGACGGCGCTTCTGTTCTTGAAACGGAGAGGAATCTGGGAAGGAGGCTCTTGCTCGAGTCTTCGCACATTCAGAACACACCGACAAATTAGAACCGGTCCCTCAGTATACGTTCACGGCCTCCGAAACGTGAGGGAAAGGGAAATCCGGAGCCGTGGTGAAACAAGACGGGGAGATGCTTCCATGACCAACCTAGTCACCCCCTGAGGAGGGACCGAATCGGCCTCGAAACGTCGGGCTCTCTACAAATTTGGCTGGAGCCATTTCAACCTCCTATATCCTCCACCCAGCCAGAGAGATTTTTGTCGAAATGTTTACATTTAGGTCACCAATATCTTGTGATTTTCAAATGCGCAGTATGCTGTGTTCTGTGAAACAGTAAACAGTAAACATACGATTCAGTTCTTGATAATTACGCAGTTCGCATTACTTGCAATACGTGTTTAATAAAGATAACTGATACTATATCTCACAGCATTTTGCGTGCACCGCAGCATGAGCTCATGCACTTTTTGTACCCGGCTTTCCAGTTTGCATAACAATGAAATCGCGATGGTTCAAAGTAAGAACTGTACTCGCGTAATCGCGTTCTTTCAGCCATGTTAGCGAGATAAACGGTAACTCATTTGTATAGTGCGGAAAATATTCAGCCGTTCAGCCGGTAAATGCATTTTTTACTATAAGTATTCATCTCGTTTCTTCGGACAGTGCAGCCGCATGCACAGCTGCAGTGGGTGACGTCATTTGCAGTTTATCGCCGTCGCTACCAGAAGCATGTGTACAGGTACAATTTACGAAAAATACAAAAAGTAAATTGTACCTAGGCACATGCTTCTAGCAGCGACGGCAATGCCTAAGAGTAGGATTTTGGCATTAAAAAAAAGTCGACTTATGCGTGACAAAATTATGCTTAGCAAACTCTCACCTACTCTCTGCAAGCGAGACCCATCCCAAAGTACCTGCCATAGTTTTACATGTGTTTTTTGTTTGCTTCTTTCTATTTCTCCCACGTTAACTCTTTGTAACGGATATTATAACAGTACATGTTTCCTAGAAGAAAACGAAGCTTTGAAAACTACCCTGTTTACGACTAACGGCAATATTATGGGCGAACATGCATTAAATTACTCCACTACGTGCGCCACCTTCGCACAACGTGAATAATTTCCACTGTGGGAATACTGAAAATGGTTAGAACAAGGTGTGACTGTTAAGCACGTTAAGCAATGTATGAACCGTTGGGAATAAGTAAAAAAAAACACGCATCTTGTATTACCGCGTGCCATCACGTTGATTGCTTTAGTTTTATTATTACAGAAATAGTAGGAGGCGCTCATTATATGCATAACGAGGTTTTTTTCAGTAACGACGACTGAGCTGTTTCTTGATGGGACATTTCTCCATGGCTACCTTTGAGGTGAATATGCTGTTGCTCCGTGTGCGTTCATCTTGCATTCTTCTTAAAGGTGTTTAACTTCGAGGCAGGGTAGTATATGAACGACAGGAAATTGAATGAGCCCACAGAATTACACAAACACGCTTCATCTCGAACATCGCGGAGTCGAGAATGAAAACCGAAGGATGCCTTTCATTCAACATCAAAATAAACACTTTTAAGCGGTCAACCATACACAATGCCAAATGAAACACTGCCATTCTAGCTGTAGGCTACAATGTAGTTTGTTTGCAAGACAGACAACATCTTCACCACTTTCGATGACTCCCCCTGCGTTAGAGAGACGGAGTGCGTAAGTGTACGTTTCTGCGTAGGAAGTAGATGAGCGTACTGATCTGACCTTCATCCACGCGCCGCGAGTCACCATTAGTTCCATTCAGCGAAATCGCGTTCGCTTTGTTCACCCACTTACCGTTCGATGTCTACTTATGAAGCAAGCGAAAAGTGTCTTGTGCTCGGCGAATGTATATACTTTGCTTTCACACGCTTCCAAGTCTTCCTTGTTACTCCTACAAACGCGTTCAAGACTAACTGATGTCAGAGGTACCTACTATAGAACTTAGACTGCTCTTGGACATATTCAAAAAAATATGCAAGACACCAACATGGACACGAGAAGTAAACCCTTATGAAAATGTGAGACGAGTTCAAAAAGAAAGTCTAATGACTTCTGACATTTCAGTCATTTGACGCTCTAATGTGTCCCTTTAGAATTTTGTAATGTATTTGAAATGCCATTCAAAAACATATTGGCCAATTATTCTGATGCGTATTAACATGTGATAGTCTGATGCGGATTAACATGTGATAGTCCGATGCGTATTAACATGTGATAGTCTAGTGAGCATGAAACGACCTTTGACATCAACACTAATTTGATTCTCTAATGTATTTCTTCAGAATTGTTTTAATGTACTCATAATGTCATTCAAAAAACATATTGGCCACCGTCATTCTAATGTGTCCTTATGAGTGACTTTCTTGTGAGTATGAAACATCCTGTTTGCGATGACCCTCGGCCAAGCTTGTGCTTCGTGGCCAATGACATTCATAACATTCCTGAAACAGAACTATTACAGTGCATGATAAGATTTATGATATGTCCGGATGATAGTACGGAATCACATATTAGTTGTGCCTGACAATGTGTTTGCTGGTTGATACACATGCAGCCAAGCATCATACAAAAAGTGCATGTATGCACCTTCTACAACACTTGTGCTGTACAAAGACATTTCTCAACAAAAGAAAATGGATAAAAACATTTATTGACTGGGAAACATGCAGAGGTTAAATGAAAAAAAAATATGGTGTACACCTGTCATATCTTCGTTTCGTTTAATCTGTCTACTTAACATTGATGACAGATTGCTTTTGATGCGCAGGGTCCTTGTAGGGAATCCATGTATGTGTATCCATGCATGTGTATCCTGCACGAAAGATCGCAGTAAATATATAAGAGTTGCAAAGAAAACTTTATCCAACACATCGTGCACCTTAGAACACTTAGATGTACTGCCAAGGCCCCGTGCAGGTAGTTGACAAAAACACTTTTGTGAAGTTAGAGTTAGTCAAAATTGCATCTTATATCGCATTTCCAATCGAAACTTTCAGCAAATCCTGTTAGAAAACAGGAAAACAACACAGAAGGTCAAGTCCAGCATCAAGTATACATTAATGGAGTTACGTCTAGGGTCTTGTTTCTTTGATCTTAGAATTCCCTCAAAAAAGGTGCAATAGGTTCATGAGCAGGCGCAACATGTCCAAGCTTTTTGTAAAGATTGAAACAAATGCCTACCATAAAATATAAACTCGACCAGGCTCACAGGTAGAACGCTCCCATCTTCTTCTGCAAGCTGTCGTCTGCTTCAGTTCCACGAACAGGTGAGATCACCGGGTACATATGTAAAGGATACCAGAAAACATTCATGAGTTGGCGCACCACACAGACCTTACAGCTCACACACAATACATACAATGTATTCAGGCAAGTCTATGTTTATATACCAACAAGGGCCTTGAATGATGGACTCAGATTGCGCTATAAGAACAGGTATAAGCTGAGCAACGGCTCATGGCAGACAACTGTAATGGTGCCATTGCAAGCCGAACTTTCAGAAAGTTATGTACTTAGTAAACGCTATGTGGTTGGAGAACGCAGATTACCATATAGGTCATTTAAATGACGAAAATTACATCAGCTCTGCTACACAATATAAAATGCATAAATTGATAAAATAAGAGTATGTGTGGCCCATGTGCACACTCCATAATGCCGAGCTTTACATATTGTATTATATGATGAATTTGAGCCGTTTAGGAAAGTAATTCTAGTCGTGTTAAAGCCAATCAATGCCTGGAATATCGGTTTGAATTTGTAGTGCTGCAAGCCATAAAAAAAAACCGTTAACCACTTTTGCCAGCCTTCTCTCAACTTCTGGACACATAGTTACATATGAGAATTTAGATTTGTTTCCCCTAATAATTACTTCATAAAATTAAAGTAGCACTCTCACAATGAATGCTACGTCTTAGTCGCACAACCTGCAAATAAGAGCGCTTTTTCAGTTTCATGCTCCCTTAAGAAAAGCTCACAAAAGAAACATGAACTTTAGATAAGCACATAATTGAGGTGTGCTGTTGCCACCTCAGCACAGTGGATAAAAAGCTCTTGGAACAGTGCTGCTTAACCATTACAACAACTTCTGTTAATATAAACCAGTATGCTTCAGGAAACAATATAACGACGGGAAAAATATTTCACATCATTTTTCTCAAACACAAATATTGCAACAAAAGGCACCTTGCCAAACGCAACTAACTGGCATATTTGTCTTGAATTGATAATTATAAACATCTTGTGCTACTTCGAATTAATGTACACATGGTGTTAGTACCAGAATATAACGTAATTCACTGACTTGTATTATCTTCAAGTGGTTTCACCCAACGCAAGTTCGTTTCTCGTAGCAACGACCTTGCACAGTCAGATTAAAATCCTAACCATAGTGCAACTAACTTCTAACAAAAACAAGCGCGGTGCAGTAGTCGCGGAGAAAGCCACAAACACACGCCACTGCAGAGCACCGCGCGCGCATGTGCAGCCGCAGCGTGTTTTGATATCTTCCTCCCCGCGTACTACATGCCAATTATTACTGAGTTTCCTGAAGAGTTACTTCATTTGTACCTGCATCATGAGAAGGCTAGGCGATGAACGTTATGTTTAAAGCAGTTTTATTTCCGAAGTGATAAGCCATCGTACAAGTAGCTTCAGGCGATGATCTCGTGCAGTATACAGCTGTAGTCGATTTCAATAACTTTCGACGACGCTAAGAAGTTTACTTACGGAATCACAACTGGGCTACAAAAAAACTTGCAAATGATTCTTATTTAGGTTTACGATCGCTTCTGAGCGGCGGAATCCAAGAACGGGCCACTTTCTCTCCTCGGTCGCGGCCGCCTCCCGTCTACGAGAAAGGGCCATGCTGGCCATGCTCTCAAGCACTGCAGTCCTCCCCTCCTTCCTCACCTCCCCCACTCCGGTCCCCTGCGCCCAAAAGGACAACGCGAGTGTGACCCTCCCTGCGACACACATCGCGCAGGCGTCCCCAAGGTCATCCAGCTCCCGGAGAGAAGCGGCAGCGGCGCTTTTGTATGCCCCCTCTACCCTCGCACTCCAGCAAGCGGGAAGCGGGCGGGCCGAGCGACAGGCATTTTTGGAATAATCGAACAGCCAAGGAAGAAGAGCGCCATTACACGAAACGCTTGCGTTACAGAAGCGGAGTATCGCGCAAAGCAACGCGCCTTCATCCACCCGTTGCAGTTGTAGGTAGTGAGCACACATGGTGAATGCTTCATACGACCGTATAAAGTGCACAGAAAGCATTGAGCATAGCGTAAAACATACCTGTCTATCATCCTTCCTCTGGCCATCATCCCCGCAGAGTGAACACACCGCCCAGACGATCACACTCGGTTCCTGCGTAAAAGACGTCATGTAATGAAGTAACCTAGCTGTGTAATTCAGAAATATTCTAGAACTTACCAAATCAGGCATCCACTGCGCACTCTTCAGCTTTACAGTCCACAATGTACCGTACACTCGGCGACAGTCTTGTCAAAAGGCTGCTGTACGTCCGCACTCGCCGTCAGTCACGAGACTAGGACCTAGATCGTCTTGGAAGGTACACTTGATATTGAATCACGTAACCAACGTGCATAATCGATAAACGTGGTAACGAAGCATTGTAGAACACAGCATGGCACACACACAAACCGCGCGCACCCGTCAAACAACTAAAGCGCCCCCATCCCAAGGACAACTTTTCTTGGCAATGAAGGGAAGGCTACGGGGGCGGAGCTACTGCACATGTACTGCTCCGCGAAATAGTCCGGTTCGGCGCGCGTTTCGAATTTAGTTTTGGTTTGTGAACCTTCCGTACCTCATGTGACGGCCATTTCATTGTTCGAGCGGCCGCCCAGGCTTACACAGCCATTTGCTAGTGAAATTCGTCAGAAGCTCCCTCGGCGAGTCGTCGGGAAAGCTGGAGGGTGACGAGCGCTCACTTGAAGACGAAGGCGCTATTTGACTGTGAGGTGCACGTAAAAGGTGCGACGTTTTCACAAGTGCAAAAACGCGAAATGACGCTGCTTAAATCAGAACAAATATAAATATCTCCTTGGTGCGTGCTGACCCTCTCTTCAAACAGCGCTCCGTAGAAAATAAGCAATGTTGTTTTTATTTGTCACTGTACATACAAAAGTGTATTATGGCTTTTTTACACCCGTGTGTGCATGTTGGGAATGTGTTATGGCTGTTCGATTTTGTTATACAACTATACATTTTGTTTGGGGGAAATGAAAGTTAGAAATGGGCAGTTTTCAAACTCGCATCCCAGACGATGGTCCATCTCTGAGTCCTTACTCAAAGAAACGCTTTTTTTGTTTCAAGTTACTGCCCTCTCCCTGGATAGAAGAGGTAGGGATTATGATGGGAGGAGGAAATGGGTAGGGTGTGATAAGCGACACCCAACGTTGCACACAGAGGAGGTGAATGGGACAAGGAAGGAGTGAAGGGAGAGAGGAGTTGACGCCGTGGAGAGCGGGAGAGTCGCGTGGAGACGACATTACGAGGGGGGCGGGGCGGGAGAAGTCTGTACGCGACGTTGGGCCAAATCGAACTTTGCTTGTCGGCTGCTTCTGACCAGCGGTTGCAACAGCGAGGAGAGATAGAGACAGTAGTTTGAGGTTGGGAACAACGCTTGTCCGCGTATCTTTGCAACCACAACATTCTGTTTTGGACATATATGTAAGTGCACCATGCATAAGAACAGTCCCTAATTTTTATCACAACAACACGAACTTTTTTTTCTGTACGTCACCCATTGTCCACAGTTCCAATTCTTCTCCGCCCCCCAAAATCCTTCGCGACGCCGTGCGGGTAATCCCCACTCTCCTCCGTTAACTTCTACTGGAAAAATGGGCAACACGGGCCCCTGAGCGAGTGTTCGCAGTGTCACTTGATCATATCTGTTCATATTTGCATATGTGATCGACTCATGCCTTTTAAAATAAGGAAATGCTTACTTCTATATATGCGGCAGGTATGTAATGAACCTGCTGGGGTCGTCAGAATTCTTCGATCGCCGGTGCATGGGCGATATATGTAAAATATTTACGCATTCTACTGAAACACGATATTTGTGTACATTGCAACACAAATTGTTTATTGCTTGTAGTCTATTGTGATAAACTGATTTTACGGTGGCGATTAAGGCTTTTTAACTTCTTTGTTGTGATGCGCGTTTTGACATTAGGAACGGCAACTGAAAGTCTTGAACACTTCAGTCACCAGAAATTAAAGTGCACATGGTCATTTGACTCTCCGATGTACACCTAATGTTAAACGACATCAGGCTTTGCATGTCTAATGTCTGTCTAGTGACTCATTAGGAGCGCACCTAGTCGACACTAGACACTCAAGACTCATTTTCATAAGGGAAAGTAACACACCACAGCGTTCATTCTACTTCTTCTGTACCTGTCGGTATTTTGCGCTATGTTTTTTTAATATGGTCAAGAACTTTCACAAACTGACCCAGCTTTCGATTCTTCTGCAGAACTTAGACCTCGCCTGTGATCGTGCCGCGCAGCATATGAATAGTACGACGAGCTCGAAAACTCCGCAGTTTCGAAAACTCCGCAGACGAGCTCGAAAACTCCGCAAGAAACCGACTGAGATGTAACTGACGCCGCTGATGAGTCTATTTTGAGCTTAAGAGAGCGAATACCTATGAATGCGTATTTTCGTTTTTTGTCAATCCTCGATTTAATATGCAGTCGTTATTTGTCTGCAGGTGGCTCGCTATACAGGCTTGGCGATTGGCCCACAGTTGGTGACAGTAAGTTAGTTCACATACATTTCTGAGTGCCTGAAATTCTAACAAGAGAGAGAGAGATGTAATGCGGAAAGGCAGGGAGGTTAACCAGAAAACATATCCGGTTTGCTACCCTGCACTGCGAAAGGGGTAAGGGGAGACAGAAAAGTAAGAAAAAAAGGAATGGGATAGGAAGGGGGGGAGCACACGCACACACACACACACACACACACACACACACACGCGCACACACACACACACACACACACACACACACACACACACACACACACACACACACACACACACACACACACACACACACACACACACACACACACACACACACATACATGCTCATTTTAAAGAAAATAAAATAAAAAAACTCCGGTCTTAACTTTGACGACAATTTTTGATCGACGAGCGCTTACGCCAGTGAAAAGACGCTCTTAATATCACACGTCCTCATTTGCTTTGTTCACGAGGTACAACAGGCCAAAATGGCCCTTGCTGTTTGTGCTCACTTCAGTGCGATTGATGGTTGTTATCAGCTCGCATTGTGCGTAAATCTACAGTTTTAATTATTTTGCTGCCGCAAAACTTTGCTCTGGCGTCTTGTCGTCAAGCAAAATGTGTTCTCAGATTTTGTTTGTGTCTAGCGTGTGCGAAAGTGGACTGCTGACGCCCTCTAAAGGGCTAATGTGTACACAGTGTGTAGCCTGTAACCTCGCCTACAAGCATCAGAGGAAAGGTGGGTGCACCTGTTCAAGATATCAATCGCTTCTTGTTCCTGAAGAAATGCCTGGTGTACCTCATCATGGTTCTCACAGATGTAGGCAGGTTTTCATTGAGGCGCGTTGATCAATGCTAGCAGACCTCGCAGGTGTCGCGAAGATGCTAAGCCTATGATAATAGCTTCTGGAAGCAGGAAACAACAAAAACAGCAGCGCAAAAAGATTGACGCAACGAAAATGTTTTTCTCAGCAATCTTCTTTTTGTCAAAACGTAAATAGTCGGCACAGAATACTCGGACCTAGCCATGGGCCGTGTCCATCGCGTGCAGTGCACAGCAAGACCAAGTCGAAACATTTATATACTGAACAGCGCCGCACACACTCTCTCACTTCTGCGCTGCTGTCATAATGAGTTTCCAGCACTGCTCACGGTTTCACATTTTATGACCAAGAGTGTCTAAACGCTTTGTGCAGTGATAATTAATTTGTGCGCCGCACTCTTTGTCAGAGTTAAGGATAACGTCCATCTGGCGCCACCAGTGACATCGGGTGTTCCTGATGTGAGAAAGCACTTTAGTAAAGTGCAGACAAAACATCGTTAATTGGGCAGCTTCAGCCACTTATGGGTTAGTCACGCCGCACCGCACGTTTTCTGGCTGCTGAAATGCTGAGGTATAGGTTGAGATGATACAGGAAGACGTTATCTGCGACACCGAAAACATGTGATAGCGGGAAGCAGTGGCGCAGCCAGGGGGTGGCACACCGGGCCCTTGCCTCCCCCCCCTCCCGAATTTTTTTTCCCGTGGGATACAGTGCACAAAATGACACTCGACTACACTTATACGCCCTGCCCCATGTGGGATCAAGGAGGTGCCCCCCCCCCCCCGCCCCCGAAAGAAATTTCTGCCTACACCACTGGCGGGAAGGGAAATGAACGGCGGGAAATGACTGAGATATCTTTTTTACAAACGTTGTTTCGGCACAGTGTGCGTCGAATGGGGAAGATGGTTGGAGCGTACAATGCGCGTAATGGAAGGGAAGCAAGCAGGTAATGAGAACACACTGGACACAAATAAAATCTGAGAATGTATTTTTCTTGTCAACAAGCCACCAGAGAAAAATTTTCCTTCACCAAAACTAATTAAAACTATAGATTTACGCACAGTCCAAGCTGATAATAACCATCTATCCCACTGAAATTAGCACACACAACAAGTGTCATTTTGGCCCGTTATTTCTCATGAACAAAGCAACTGAGGACTTGTGATATTAAAACAGTGTTTTCACTGACATAAGTGCTCATTGATATCAAATTTTCGTCTGAACTGTGACCGGAGCTTTTTTTCTTTTTTTTTTGAAACTGAGCTTTTTTGAAAAAACTCGCTTCATCAACTCTTTTCTTTTCTTCTTTTGCGCTGCCCGTAGGATAACTATCTTTCGTAGAAATGTTGCAAGGGCTCTTTTCTACATTTGACTCTGTTTTCAATTTGCTTTGCGAAATAGGAAACACGCCAAAGCGCACCAAACTTAGCAAACTTTTAATGTGGGCACTGCTTGGCATTTTTTTTTTCAATTTTCTTTCGTTTTGAGTATGGCATAAAGAAAGCATGGGCGTAAATCAGAGTAATGCGTACTAAAACCAGCAAAAAATGTTTTCAACACAACGTTTCTAGTTCGCGTTAAATTCGGCCGTGAAAACCGAAAATATTACGGTGAGCTAAAACAGGACGCCCGCGAGGCCATATATTTTTTGGCGCGCTGGGAGCTTTCATTGGAAATAAGATTTCCTGTTCCGCGCACTTCGAATGTGCCCACATAAGACATAAAAACCAAGGCAAAAGAAAAATATAAACCGGACAGGCATGTTCGATCTTTCGTGACGATATCATCTTTCGAATGATTGCCTGATACCAGTACTGTGACTTGGGCTTATAAGTTTATTCATTCAGTGTTGCTACAGTACAAAAGGCTTGCGCCCTGTGTGAAGTGCTACTGCTTTCAACGCAAGAAGTCGTGGTTCGAAGGGCTCGAACTTACGTAAAAAGAATGAGCTGCCAGTGCGTTCAGGGCCATTGTGAAGGTTGCGGAATAAGGCATAGATGCAGTGGCTCGTGGATTCTTCGGCTCCATAAAATGTGCGGTTTCCGGTTTCGTGCGGATTAAATGGCTCGTTAAGCACTTAAGACATTTTTATGATTGCCGGAACACGTTCAACGATGCTAAGATTTCTCTTTTCTCGAATTTAACGACACTTGTAGTCTGAATCGTTCACATTTTGTTCTAAGCACAATGCGTCACTTTAAGACCATACCAATATGGAATGCGCTACGAAGCGTGCAACCACGATTCATTGCACTTAGAGAACGCTTGGCGCTCTCCCATTGAGGAGTACATAGCACTCTCTATCGTCAACTACTTTTTTTTTCTAAATACAGGATACCGCGAACCTAAAGCCTCCCAAAAAGACTGCATATCCATTAATAATTAGAGACTGAATACTGCTCTGCCACAGTAGAACATATAGACCACACAGGGCTCTAAATCATCTATTTTTGAGAACCAAATTACAAACAAATCCACGCAGACTCTCCCCTGGGAGATTTCTAAGGGATGCGTAATGAAGGAGTTTTATTCTAGGTTGCGGCCTTCACTAGAAGGCTGTTTTCTTGCGGCGTCGCCATGGCAGCTGCCGTCATTCTGATCACTACATTACACTCCCACAACGTCGAGGTCGGCCGCCGCTCTGTGCAACTCAGACGTCGGCCTTCAAACCTGGTCAGGCGTGCAAGCCCGTCAGGTGGCGTTGAGGCAAGGCCTTGACGTTCCCCCGAAGCAGACCTAATCCCGGGTTGCGTTAAACATTACCGGACGTTCGATAAAGTTGTATCCGTCCATCCACCATCAACCTGGCTTCTGCCATCTTCATTGTAGCATTCGGAGGCGTTTTGAACGGCCCCATGGTAGGCTCATACCGCAACCACCGATACGCGAGTTTGGCATTTAATTTTCGCGAAGTCGCAATTTTCCTCACCCGAGCAGTTCTACAAGTCGGCTTCACACGGCGTCCTACAGAACGATTTTATTCCACCAACATGGGATACTTATTTGAAGCACCATTATAGCAAGTGGTCTGCTTTTCAGTTGTTTTTAACATCAGCGCTGTTTAAGCTCGCTGTTTTGCCGTTTCTCGTTATCAAAAATTAGATCATCATGAACGGCTTCTGCCGTTCTAATGCGTGCGACGCAATAACACAGCCACCTCGCGCTGTCTTCGTCCTCTTCTTCATCTTCGGCTTCGCTCCCCGAACAAGTGCGCCCGGCGCGCGTACTCCCATAGGCGGGTAATGTCATAGTGGTGCGCAAAACGTCCTTCTTTTTTGGAAGAATAACATGACGGCGTTGAGGTTAGTATTGTCACTGTAAACTTATTGTTTTAGGCGTTTAAACAGTTTTCGCTGAACTAGTCTTCGTCTTCGCACTTCACTTTTCTTTCTGTCCATCGGAAAGCCGAGGCATCCGTCGACAGACAGGTAGCGCGATGGTGACACTCCAGCTAACTCCAGCCGTATAACCCACTGTCTGTTCACGAACGGAACTCGTTTATCGTCACTTTAAGCAGTGAAACTGTGCTCAGGGTTTTGATTGAGATGGCGGCGTCCAAGGGAGCGTTTTTCTTTCGAAGATTTAGTTGTCCTCCTAAGCGTCGTATGTTTTAGAACCATGGATCATACATTCCTTTTAGCCATTCGTTCGCGCATCCCTTTATCGTACTTTTGAGCACAATATTAAAGAAAATTGTATTAAGGTCAACACCTCATTGGCCATAAAGCCAGTCAGGCTGGAAAAGTAGCTCTCACTTTTCATATATTATCGATCTAATTTCAAGCGTTGGTTATGCGCCTCAGATTGTAGAACTGCGTGAAGCTCTTGTCGTGGAGCGCATCGCTCAATGTCTTTGCAAATCAAGAGCAATAGTTCTCCACGTGTCCGTAAGCACGTCGGAGTTATGTTGTTGCGTGTGGGTATATGTTCCGCGTCCGAATGTTCAATGCTGTATTCATAAAACTAAGAGCATGCTGACTGGACATTCTTTGTCCTGAAAAAGTGAAAAAGCCGCTGCTTGATATGTTTTTCGAGGCACGTAGTGAGGCAGTGCATTTCTTCGGGCAGTTGGCCTCCCCTTCCGAGCCTCTTTTAACTTCCGGCCACGCTGAAAACTTACAAGAAATAACGGGCGAAATGTGAAACGGAGCTTTCTAATTTGACTGCAAGGTACGCTATCCTATGAAGAGTTTAGTTTCAAATTGTAGAACTGTGCTGTTACTATGCTTAAGCTTTTATTGGCTATGCTCATTAGTGAAGATGAAACAAATCTTCGTCGGAGGGCCGCATAACGTGAAAAAATACTTGATGTACGTGTCTTTGCTTTCAAGAGCTAGAAAGCTTTCATGTTCGGGCAAGAGATGCTACATAGTCCATCGTGTTCAACAGTGTTCTGTTGTGGCCAGCATTGCAGACAGTCAACCAGACAGTTCAAAGACATCTTGAAGCAAAATAATAGCACATCAGTGTAGCCGTCTATACATAATACCACTTATGTTCCAATGCGAAGTTTTTTTATAAAATACGTCACTGCTACGTGACGCCACTTCACGTCGCAAAAAAGAAATCAATAAAAATCTCATCTCTTCACCTACATGTAGGGTTTTTCAAAGCTTGCAAATTTTTTAAAGCAAACACTAGTTTTCTTAGGCGATAAATGGGACACCGTTTTTAAGTGTGCAGATGTTCTTCACGCAGGATTTGCATACACTATTTTTAACCGCTATCCTGTCTGCAGAGGAAGGTGTTTTGCATCGGTTAATGAATTTGACAGTGCCTTTGATAATTCGCTTTCGGTTGATATTTAAACACATTCCAACACCTTAGCGCAGCCCAGCGCTTATTTACATTTGTTAATTGGAACATGTATGTCACAGATCTTAATATTGCTGTTCGAGCATAAAATTGTGTCATCGTATACGACGTCACATTCTTGCTTCTTGATGTGCCGCACAGCAGTGCGCTCCGTAAATTTTTCTTGAGAGCCAACATCACTTTCAGTGACCAGATTCATCGCCACAAGGCATGGTTATCACGGGAACTTGCAAATACGCGTTATCATACTTCAAGTTCTCATGTCACGTTTAAATTCATGCGCACTATTTATGAAATATGTACAACAATGTGCTATGAAATGTTGGGAATAAAAGGTGAGTCCGCATTTCTCAATCGCCACTTCCCCCATGCTTGGTCGTCGCACAGCTGCTGTTATTGTTTGAATTGTTCCCATGAGCCGCTGATTACAACAAAAAAGCGAAAATTAATTACAGTTGGCTACAGTATTTTAAATATATTCGTGCCTTAGAGCCGTAGGATGATCAAGCGACGGCTAGTTGCGACAGTGTAGACGAGCTTGTATCAGAAGAGGAGGCGGCATGCACACATGGTGCACACGGACGTGAACGCTGGCAATTCACTTGGCAAACGTTTGTGGTATTCGTTTTCTATGTAGAAAGCGGCAGTAAAAGTGGATTTCCAGATTTGTCAATACTTGAAAGCGAAATATTTTACGTTTCTTTAGAATTGTGTGAAAGTGTCGCAGTGGGTCATAGAACGGCGAAAGCCGAAAAGTACGTCCTGAATAGTGCGATGGCGGACGCTGCTCGAAATCCGATGATCTCTATTTCGGCAATACGAATTATCCACGAGCATCCTCCCAATTTTATATTGTCTTCCGAGCAAAAGTGTATGCGAGCCCCAGTCACACATTGTGAAGCTACGCCTGATAAGATTTGCACATGCACGGTCGGCTTGTGTTAACTTAGGTGCAATGGTTACCTGGATGCTATAGCGCCTTGCTTCACGTCTTTGCCTATTAAAGCCGCTGGATGATGTGCGAAGCGGGATTCCGTTGACGGAAGTACCGACCATAAGAAGAGCGGGGAACCCTTTTACTTGAATCATTGAGTAAAGACTTCGAGTTGCTTTACGGCCTCTTTTTGCATCCAACTCGTCAGTAGTCTCTTCAGCTGGCCGGGGTTTTACTTCATTCTAAAAAGACAGGGCGTGCAAACACGGACACAAGAAAGAAGTCAGGACACCACAAACGCCGACTAACAACTGAGTAGATGCACAACGGCGGAAAAGGAAGAAGGCACGAAAACTTATCTGCGCATGCCCATGCAACAGGCGAGCCTATCAATCCGGCACGCGTGGGGGCCTACGCGAAAGATAACTGTTAAGGCATTTGACTTCATCTTTATGCAAGTTCATCGACGGTTGGCTCACGCATGCACTACCACTATTCTCGATATGCCATGCCTCAATCATCAGACGCGTTTCTTCATTCCTATGTCGGTACAAAACTGCGCATTCATTGAATTTTGGCGTACACTTACAATCTCGTCAATGTAACGATATATTAGAAGGTGAGCCTCCGGTTAGTGATCTTTTATGTTCCAATAATCTCTGGTTAATGCAGCGCCCGTCTGTCCTACGTAGAAGCGGCCGCAGCTTAAAGGGACCTTATACACCACACTCGTACGGCAATCAGTGAATTTGTTGGTGTGTTTTACGAAACAAATATCGGTCCGCTTCTTGTCTTTTACTCGCTCATTCTTCCTCTGCACAGTGGCACAAATCTTACCTAGCTTATTGGCAGCCGTGAAAACAACATTAACGCCGTATCTACTTCCTACTTTCTTTAGCCTGTGAGATGCGCAATGAATGGACGGTATACCTACGACGCGTTTCTTCCTATCGCTTTCTGCAACCATGCTCGGACTTAACACAATGTATTTCTTTAAATGCTCAGCGACAGTGGCCACTGCATCACGGGGATAACCTACATCTAAAAGACGCGTAAGCTGTGCGTTAAAACTATCACTCATTTTGTGCTCACACGACTTGGTGAGGGCAGTCTTAAGGCAAGACATGGCAATACCGTTTTTGAAAACCTTCGAGTGCTTCGACGAAAAATTTAACTAGCGGTGTCGAAGATCTAGGAGCATACTGCCAGCACACGTGGTTCTTCTGAAACGTTAAGGAAATGTCTAGAAATTGTATTCCATTATTCTGAGGCACCTCTTTAGTAAAGGTAAGCCCTGCTGCATTTAATTCAAATTGTTCGCTCACTGAGGTTACCACGTTTTCAAAGCCGTCACCACAACAAAAAAATCAAGTAGTCGTCTACATAACGAAATACCGTAATGACAGAATTACCTAAGGCACCTTCCAAAAGATTGTGAATCTTGCTAAGGTATAAATTAATAAGAACCGGAGCAACCTTACAACCAATACATATCCCTGATTTCTGCACATAAACGCCTTCCTTCCAACATACAAGCGTCGACTTTAAATGCATGGAAAGGTTTTCTAGAAATGCCCCGGTAGAAACACCACATTTATCGGTGAAAACCGTCTCGTGCCCTTGTTCGTTAATACATTCATTAACACATTTTAACAAGTCCTCATGCCTTCACTGTCCTCATGCATTCACTAATTGCCGTACATGTGTGGTGTATAAGGTTCCTTTCAGCTGCGGCCGCTTCTACGTAGGACAGACGGGCCGATGCATTAACCAGAGATTGTTGGAACATAAGAGATCACTAACCGGAGGCTCACCTTCTAGTCTATCGTTACATTGTCGAGATTGTAAGCGCACGCCAAAATTCAATGAATGCGCAGTTTTGTACCGACATGGGAATGAAGAAACGCGTCCGATGATTGAGGCATGGCATATCGAGAATAGTGGTAGCGCATGCGCGAGCCAACCGCCGATTAACTTGCATAAAGATGAAATCAAATGCCTTAACAGTTATCTTTCGCGCAGGCGCCCACGCGTGGCGGATTGATAGGCTCGCCTATTGCATGGGCATGCGCAGATAAGTTTTCGTGCCTTCTTTCTTTTCCGCCGTTGTGCTTCTATTCAGTTGTTAGTCGGCGTTTGTGGTGTCCTGACTTCTTTCTTGTGTCCGTGTTTGCACGCCTTGTCTTTTTAGAATGAATACTTACCAACTAGCTCCGCTCTCTGTTATTCTAAGCGGTTTTACTTATTTGTTCCATTCATCTTCGCGAAGTGTAATTTAGGCTTATTTTAGAAACATCAAGCCGCCCCTTCTGGGTTATTTTTATGGAAAAAGAAAGCAAGATATTTTAATAGCGGCGTGATTGCCGAGAAAAAACGAAAGGTCAAAAAAGAAAAACAAAGAACTTGGAGGACTCATGGGCTACGCCTTCGAGAGCACAACGCGATAACGTAATCGGGTCTTCTTCATAACGACTTCTGAATCGCTACCCAGACTTCGCTACTCGATCGACATGTGAACTGTGCCATAAGAGAGAAGGAGAGAATAAAACATTTGTTCGTAAATAATTCTTCGTCGTTCTTGTGTTTGGACCTCGTATTCTGGAAGATCATTGGTTATTGCCGGCTTCCGGGCTCGGCTAACCAAAACTTGTTGCTGTTCTGGGTCCGAGCTGAACAGGACCGCACCCTACTCGACTATCGTAGGACTTTGTTTGGCCGATATTTTCGGATGCTGTTGGGCCACCATGTGGTACAACGTTCCCCTCTAGGGACAGTATTAACATTGCGGATTTTACGCTGTTGAATATATTTTGAATACCACATATGAATTAACAAATGCAAACTTTATAATTGTCGCCATGCGACCTGCATTGTCCTATCTAATTTGAGGTCAGGCAGGTGTACAGCCTGCGTCTATTCAGACAAATGGGTCGCTGAATTCCGAATATGTGCCGCGAGGGAAGGAACACCTGCGCCTGTTTCAAACTCTCTTGGAATGCGTGCATACTGCGAGTACATTTGCGAAGTAACCACTACGCCGTAATTTGTCATTCTGCGAATTAGCGAAATAGCCACTACGCGTCCGTAAGGCAATACGCGCACCTACGCAGCTGCGCATTTTTGTGATTCTGCTGCTTCGATCATGATTAACAATGTCCGATCACTTTGTAATGAGTGGGCCTTTCATCCACCCACTAATTGCGCAATTCACATGGCGTAATTGTACCATTCTGCCACACAATGTTAGCTGTTCAAGATGGTGGTTTGCTAGGCCAGTTGGCGCAACACATTGTGAAAATATAAGCGGAAAAAATGGCTAGAACATAAATTGACAGAGGAGACGCGCGATAAGAGTCTTTTCTGTGAATTCCTTTCTGTTATTCAGTTTTTTCCTCTGATAATTGCACAATACTAAATATGTTAGCTTGACTTCTTACCTGACGAGAAACCTACATAACGAATTTTTCCGATGAAGTTCCAAGCCCAGCGTTGCTCTGTGGCAGAATACTTGACTACCTCGCAGAATGCCTGGGTTCGATTCCGGATAAAACCTAGTTTTTTGTATCATTGCACGCGTTAGTTGCGACGGGAACCGGCGGTGGCGGTGGCCGCGGATGTCACTGCCTCTGAAATCGGCTGTTGTTTTGAGCTCATAACTGACAACGCTGTAGAAAAAGTTGCTGTTCATCCCGGTGGGTGATACATTCGGCTTTTGTGTTTATGGTCATAGATTCAAAATCTTCCATTGCGAAGGATTTTTATTTATTTAGTTTCATAAATTACTTATGTATAACGATACGTCATGTTGGGTGTCCGGATGAATCTACGGATTTCCGCGTTAGGTTGGGCTTATATTGCTTACGCAATTATTGCGATACCTTAGCTTCATTATTACTTGTATGCTAAATTTCATCTGATGTTATGTGCACTGCAAGCACAAGCCCCCTCGGAACTAGCAAAAATTCACCCTACAATGTGCGAGCATCAATGCTCAACAAAGGATCATGAAACGTAGCTTGCCTCTGCGAGGTGTCCTCATGTAGGCTGCAACACCGCATTGATGAAAAGAAAGTGTGCAAAGCTCTGTTTCTTAGATAATGTAGGTAACAGAAAAAAGATGTGAGGCATTGACACTTTGTCTCAGACAGACTTCTCCACTGTCACTCTGCTGAAAAGTATTTCCAGTACTTGAAAAAAACATCAATCTGGAAGCTCGCGCACCTACGGTGGTCCTGTAAGGTAACGAGGACGCACATTGCGTACATGTTTCTGGCTCCACTCACACTGACGACTCTTTGCTGACCCTCAAAGCGCGCAGTGCTCTCCCATAAATGAGCACTATCTCAGTTAAATATAAGAACAAACAAAAAAATACCAGCATATCCATGTGGTGAATGATGATGAGTGGGGCGAAGCTCCGGAGAGAATCGTCGGTAAACCGTGAATGTTCTGTGTAACGCCCCATCAATCATCATATGAAGAGTGAAAAACACTGTGTGTATATTACAAACATGAAACTTTTATTTTTCCTAATTAGATGATGCTTAGCTTGCGTTGTCCCTTCATAATCACGGCTTTATGGTCCGTGAAGGGAAGGGACAGCGGTTCTTGTACGGGTTGCAACTGGATATTAGAAAATACCAGGTCTATACACGTCCCTCGGATGGTCTTCTCGCCGCAGCCGTGCAGCTTGTCGAGCAGCTTCGGCCTCGCGGGCTCGAACGGCGGGGTCTTCTGGCCGCAGCGGTGCAGCTTGTCGAGCAGCTTCGGCTTCGCGGGCTAGAACGGCGGAATCTGCTTCGCGGCGTCGACGTGCAGCTTCGGCCTCGCGGGCTCTCACCTCAGGATTCTGTCTGCGAGAGCGCGCTGCCGCCGCCTTCCGTGCCCTCCGTTCCGCAGCCTTGTCTTCCATCTGGCGACTCCAAGCTAAAGAGAAAGCGTGCCAAGAGGGAGCCTCATGGCGCATTACTTGTGAAATGTTGTCTTCGGGTGCCGTTGAAAACACGAGACGTAGTAAAAAAGAAAGAACGCCACACAGGCGAACACGCACGAGAGTGTCACTCGTCAACGTCGTCTTCTTCTTGTACGACATACCACAACGCGCACAGTAAAGAAGAAAGAATGCCACACAGGCAAACACGCACGAGAGTCTCACTCGTCAACGTCGTCTTCTTCTTCTACTGCATACCAGAACGCGCGCATCTCACGAACTGGAGATGGTTACTACAAACAAACCTACAAACGGAGGATGGACAGACCCACGGCATAAGGAGCTTCGCCCCTAGTATGTTTCCGCCTCAGAAGTGCACTTCACCGGCATTTTACCTTTCGTCATTCAAGCTGTCTTTCGCTCAAAGCGTAAGTACTTCGGCTGGTGCTAATATTTACATTACACAAATGGAAGATAAAATTCGTCATTTCGGACTAATAAAACTTGGGGGTCGCTTAAGCTTCACCTTCAAGAGTGGAACGCGTTAGCGTATTCGGAACCCGTTCGCATCACCTTCTCATTTGCTTGCCACGCTCCACTCCTGGGAGCACACCTCAACTGTACCGCGAGGATAGGGACATCTGTGCCCGTAACATTGCTTGTTTTAAACTCTCTAAGAAGGCCTAGTGCAAGTGCAATTGGAAAGTGCCCTCTACGCCAAAATGTTTCATTTTGGCAAGTGGAAGAGTACCCAGTACGCGTGCGCAAAGCAATACGCGCACCAACGCCGCAGCACACTTGGTTTATGTCGTAGGTGATGATGACCATCAATTATGCCTGAACGCTCTGTAAATGGTAGTCCTCTAAACTACCCAATCGTTCCGCAGTGCACATGTTGTGATGCCTGCGGCGATATTGCGCTTAGGCCTCGATAGTATAAGTACAAACGCGACTGCTCGTTAAAGGGTTTTATTTTTCCGAAGCAGTTTCAAGCACTGGACTTGTAGAACATCTGACTGTCATGTGTAGTACTTGGGTTCGGTGCGGGCTTCGACCTCTGATTTTTATTCCTTGAATGCACCGCGATTTTTCGCTCACAACAAAGGCCGCCGACGCTGAAGCTGGCAAACTATTTTCGGAGGCATGGCCTGTTTCGCGCCATCGAATTAAGACGCGCAGGGTTCCCTATGCGTTCACTTAAGATGACTCGAAGTCGAAAGCCATGTTCTTTTTCTTCTCATTCGATGTATTTATACTGCCCCGCCACCCTCCGAAAGCTTTCTGCACCTAACGTGCTTTCCACTGCCTCCAGGATAGGATGCACCTCACGTGATATTGCAGTAATCGGCCCATCTTTGACCAAGCTACGTTGTCACGCAATAATAATATCTGGGGTTTAACTTCCCAAAACTACGATATGATCATGGGAGACGCCGTAGTGGAGGGATTCGTAAATTTCGACCACCTGGGGTTCTTTAACGTAGCTCAGAACAGTAGCGCAAAGAATCACACGGAGGGCACCTAAATCTTTAACGTGCCCCTAAATCTGAGTACACGGGCCTCAAACGTTATCGGCTCCATCGGCGTTATAATGTGATGTCGTCAGCACATAACATCACAGTAACGTCATCCTGACATCATAATGATGTCACAAGCTCTGGCAATCTGTGACATCATGATGGCGTATTATGATGAAGTCATCATGTGATGATATTTAAATGTGACGCATTTCTTAGTGAACCCAAGGCACTTTGAACTTTTATCTATCTATCTATCTATCTATCTATCTATCTATCTATCTATCTATCTATCTATCTATCTATCTATCTATCTATCTATCTATCTATCTATCTATCTATCTATCTATCTATCTATCTATCTATCTATCTATCTATCTATCTATCTATCTATCTATCTATCTATCTATCTATCTATCTATCTATCTATCTATCTATCTATCTATCTATCTATCTATCAGAAATAATCATATGCACAGTTTGTGCTCAAAACGCGCGGGGAAATACAGGCGACATACATGGCGTAGTTATCTAAAAAAAGTCCATTTTCGTTAATAAAATGTACGGCTACAAATTACCACCGTACAGAGAGCATTAACCAAACATAGCACGAATGGACCAAGAGCTTCGCGTAACTGGAAATTGTACTTTAATGTTGTACTTGCGTCACCGCTCTATTTCATTGAGTATACTTACAATTTCTGAACGGAAGAGAAATATACGAAAGAAGAAATAACATGCGCTGTGTCTATCAGAAAAACCAAGGCACTACATGGAGAAATGGTGCACACGTGTTTTGATATTCCGCGGTATGATAAAAAAGGCAAGGGTAGTTCTTTCCGACCGTGATTGCGTCTGGTAATTCAATGGTGGTATGGAAAACGTCCATCCTTTTGGGAAGAAGAATACGTAAGGGTTCCGGGTTCTAGTGTAACAGTGGGCT
Organism: Rhipicephalus sanguineus; assembly: GCF_013339695.2. Taxonomy (NCBI): domain Eukaryota; kingdom Metazoa; phylum Arthropoda; class Arachnida; order Ixodida; family Ixodidae; genus Rhipicephalus; species Rhipicephalus sanguineus. The sequence continues at coordinate 69,700,705 of NC_051184.2, read as the reverse complement.
TCTGTGTTTGTGTGTTTCAACGGTTTTCGGTCAACTAGTATTCGTCATCGCACTCCACTTTTCATTCTGACGACCACAAATCCAAGTCATTCGTCTGAGAGCAGTTATACCGAGATGGTGACTCTTCCGCAGTCTAACTCAGTTCCGTTTATCGCGGAGAATTCGTTCGTCATCCCTTCAAACGTTGAAATTGTGCTCACGGTTTTGCTCGAGACTGCAGTGCCCAGTGGAATGAGTTGCATTCAAGGATTAAGGTGTCCTCGTCGGGGTCGTATGTTTTTGAAACAACGCTCGTTCATAATTTTTAGCCATTCTTTCGTGCACGCTTTCTCTTTGGAGCAAAATATTTTAAATAATAGGAAATCCCACAGCTCATTGGTGATAAAGCCGGTCGCGCTAGAAAAGTAGCTCTCCCTTTTCATATTTTGTTGAGCTCATCTCAAGCTTTAGTTCACTGCGCCTAGTCCGCCTTGGTGGAACAGTGGCTACGGGGCTCGGCTGCTGACCCGAAGGTAGCGGGTTCGCTCCCTGCGCGGCGGTCGCGTTTAGATGGACGCGACATGGTAGAGTCCCGTGTGCCGTGCGATGTCAGTGCACGTTAAAGAACACCAGATAGTCGAAATTTTCGGAGCCCTCCAGTACGGCGTACCGCATAATCATGTCATTTTTTTGGCACGTTAAACCCCAGATATTATTATTATTATTAGTGCACTGCGCCTTAGATTGTAGCATTGCGTGAAGTTCTTGACGCGGAACGCATCACTCAAAGTCTTTGCAATTCCTCTCGACGTGTCGATAAGCCCGTTAAACTTATGATCCTGCGTGCGACTATGCTTACCCCGCGAGATTGTTTAGTGCCCTAAGCAGAAAAAACGTTCTGGCTGTATGTTCATTTTAGTGGAGAAATGAAAAGGCGCCCGCTTGATTCGTTTTTGTAAGCGCGTATCAGGAAAACACATTGATTCGTATTGCGGGCCTTCTTTTAATTCGTAGCATCTTTTAATTTCCGAGGATGCTGAAAACTCACAAAAAATAACGGGTGAAATGGTAAAACGTGCTTTCTATTTCAAGGACTGCGATTATACTATCCGACGAATTGTTTGGTTCCAAACTTCAGCGCTATGCTGTTATTAAGTTTAAGTTTTTAGTGGCTAAGTTTACTACAGATGATCAAACATTTGTTTTTCCGCTGGCTGCACGACGTAAAAAATACTTGGTGCTCGTGTATTCAAAATCAAGAGGTAAAATATATATAGCGTTCACGTTGGGGCAGCAAACGCCATACAACCCTTCGTCTTAAGCAATACACTCTTCTGACAAGCATTGCAGACAGTCAACATCTAGATTTCAAAGGCATCTTGAAGCAAAACTAAGAGAACGTCAATGGCAATAATAATATTATCTGAAGTTTAACGTCCAAAAACAACGATATGAATATGAGAGATGCCGTAGTGGATGGCTCCGGAAATTTCGAGCCCCTGGAGTTCTTTAACGTGCACCTAAATATAAATACCCAGGTCTCAAACATTTTCTCCCCCATCGAAAATGCAGCCGCCGCGTACAGGATTCGATCTGGCGACCTTCGAAAAAAAAAAAAACATCAATGTAGCTGTCTATAGGTAACTTTTCTTGGACTCCAGTGCGAGGTTTTCCATAAAAGGCACCTCTGCAACGTGACCTCACATTTTTCCGCAATAAATAAATAAATAAATAAATAAAACAAGGCATGCTTTTCACCGAGTTAAAGGGTTTTTCTAAGCGTGCGAAATTTAAAGAAGCAGTAGTTGTGTTAATGAACATTCGCGGGAAAGTGTGACAGCCTTTTTGAGTGTGCAGATGTTCTTCGCGTAGGCTTTGCATGCACTATTTTTAACCACCATCCTGTCTGCAGAGAACAGTGTTCTGCATCGGTTTTTGAACTAGTAAGTGAATTCGTGAATTCCCCTTCAGTTGATCTCATTGCCTACACAGGAGCGGTATGTACAACCGATTAGCTACCCACTTGGACGTCAAATGACGCATATTTAAACGCATTCGAACACTTTAGCGAAGTCTGGTGCTTATTTTCATTTCTTAGGTATGACTTTTACGTCACAAAGGTGAACTTTGCTGTTTTTCCATTAAATTGGCTCAATATAAGAGGACAAATTCTTGCCCCTTGATGTGCTGCGATCAGAGGGATCGTATCTTTTTTTTTCAGACCCAACATCCCTTTCAGTGACCAGATTCGTAGCGACAAGGCGTGGTTATCACGAGAAATGGCAAACACCCTTAGCCATACTTGAAGTTTCCATGTCGCGTCTCAATTCCGGACCAGGATTAATCCAGACGTAGAACAATGTGCTATCAAGCGTTTAGAATAAAAGCTGAGTCCGCATTTTTCAATCGCCATTTCTCCCGTGCTTGGTCATCTCAGAGCTGCAATTATTGTTTGAATTGTTCACATGGCCCGTTGATTACAACAAGAAAAGAGGTTAGCCAAATTATTTGTAGCTCACATTACGGCTTTTATATTCATTTGTGCTTTAGTGCCGTTGGATGATCAAGCGACGACTAGTTGCGACAGTGTAGGTTAGCTCGTATGAGAAGAAGAGGCGGCATGCACACATGTTGCGCCCGGACGTGAACGCTGACAATTCACTTTGCAAACGTTCGTGGTATTCGTTTTCTATGTAGAAAGCGGCAGGAAAAGTGGAGCCATTTCGAGATTTGTCAATACTGAAACGCAAAATATTTTGTGTTTCGCTGGCGTTGGCCTGAAACTGCCGAAGTGCGTCATAGAAAGGGGAATTCGCAATGCCCACGAACTATAGGTGGCGCGCCGTGCTTTTCAAGATGGCGCCAGAAGGAGGCTCAACCCGTTTGTTAGCACCGGAACAGATAGGACGTACGGCCCGTGCCACTTTCACCGGATGAAGTCTTGAGCTGCTCTGAAATGGATATGAGACTAAAATACTTTCCCAAACCATGGAAAGTGCTATTGTACTCGCCACCTAATTATTTGCTGTGGTGTGAAAGGTTATATTCCAGCTCCGTTACCGTGCATAACGATGCTCTGCGAAATCCTGTGCGTGCTCCATAAAACCGCATGAACTAGAATTGACGTATGAGCTGAACGGAGCTCCGAGGTAGTACGTTCCGAGCCTGCCTGACGGATTTGCGGCAGTAGCAGGCCGTCAGCGAGTAGCGCTATCGCTTCTGCACGGGACGACACGTTTAACGTGGTGATGATTTGCAAACATAATACGCCGTCGTCATTACTTGCGCAGTCTGGAACGCGGAGTTACGTCTTCAACGGAACACAAGCATTTAGCATCCCATTCAGTAGCGCTTGTGTCACAGCCATGCTGAGACTCTAGCCGTGTGCAATTCACTTCACTCGCATGTTGCAGGTTCGATCAGCACGATCGAAACATGTATATCGAAAAGAATGCACACGTATGCTTTTCGCAACGTCGAAGAAGTTAGCCGAGAGGCGTGTATTGTGGCCGTACGTTCCATCGCTCTAACCATTGCGCTTCGCTGGTCGAGCTCGAGCGTGTTGGCGGCATGCGGCGCTCCATAATATCCACAATAATTGTGATACATGCAATGCACAAGAGGAACTATGCTTTTATTTTGGTCTCGCTCAAGGATATTATACATTAAATACAATCAAAGGGACTTACGAGCGTGAAAGAACATTAACGCACGAGAGCACGTGAAGTGCAACTCGCTCCTCGTGAGTTAGCAGCTGATCGTTCATCGTCGCTGTCACCCTCGGTTCTTTCTCAGTCATTTACGTCCAGTGAAAAATCCTCGTCGTCAAGATGGTTTCTTTCAACACCACTGCTAAAAGCAATCTGAAGAATTTCCTCCGCCGAACGACTTCGACCACTCCGCGTCACAAGAGAGACGTCTGGGCGCGGAGAACGTTTTGATCTCAGACCGGTCAACAAGCAAATCGCTTGCAGTGTGCTGCCACCGATCAACAAACGTACAAAAACAAGCGGCGCAGCGGTGGCTATGAAACCCAACACACTGGCGAAGGACGTCGTGGATGGAAAGCGTTCGCTCCATGAAAGGCGTCGAGCAGACGCGTCCTCTAATGATTGAAACGTCGCTCGCACGATTCGTAAGAACGCTTTGCTGGCCAAGGATAGAGGCCCTATTTTAATGTATCGCCAACTTGAGATTGCTCAGTTATACAAGAATACATCGCGAGCCCGCGCGACCTCCCGCGTATAGTGTTATGAGACTCATGCACTACAAGAAACACTGACCAATGCTATATGCAAGTAAAACAGGGTGAGCTTGAACTGAATATGTCAGACGATAACATTTAACTAACCTACATGACTACAGAAAGCCTCGCGAAGCTGATAGTATGTGTACGCTCTGGGCTAGCATTGAAAGCGCGAGTTGCCACGTATTTTCACGAAATCTTCGCGCCTCGCAAGAACGAATCAGATTTCTCGTGTCACGGAGGGCGCGGTTTGTTCAATTGATGCAGGGAACATGCAAAGTCGTAGTGTTCCTTTCTTGCCAACGCGTTAACACTGAGGCTAGCACAGCCGAACAAGGGAGCGATTGCGTAGTGCTGCCATTTTGTCGTCTACTAACCCTCCTCGAGAGGACGCTTCTGAATTCCGCTTGGCGGCGCGACAGTCTATGGGCATTGCGAATACCGAAAAACACGTCTATGCACGGTACGGTGGCGGGTACTGCACGAAATCCGATGATCTCCCTTGCGGCAATACCCATGTTTCACAAGAACCCTCCCATTTTATACTGTCTTTCAAGCGAACAATGTACACGAGCCTCGACCGTACATTATAATAATTGCAAATGCACGGTCGGCTTGTGCCAACTTTAGTACAATGGTTCCCAGACCGCTGTGACACCTTGCCCTGAATCTCTCTCTTGTATAGCCCCGAGGTTAAGTACGAAGATGGATCCCCTTGGCGGAATTACGGAATATAGGAAGAGTGGGGCCCCTTTTAATTCGACCTTGAATACAAGGGTCGAGTTGCTTTAAATGCTTCCTGTACTTCTACCTCATCAGTAGTCTCTTGAGCTGACCAGGGTTTCATTTATTCGCTGTATTGATCTTCCTGCTGTGCTTTTGACCTTACACCTTTAACTGTGAGTCGAACTTGAGGATGAGTCATACACCATGGTAGAGCTGGAACTCTTGCTGGAGCATTATATCCTGTTGGTAGGCATGGAGGGTAGGACAGGACTGTCTGACAAAATGAGGCACGAGGTCGATGTTCTGGCAGTGTGGCTAAATGATGAGTAGGGGCGCGAGGAAAATGCCTCACATGAGCTCTGGGCGCTTTCATTACGATATGCGTCTTGGCCGGGTAGTCGTTTGCAATCGCCATGGTGTTAGCTGTTGAGGAACATCCCGGTAGTCCAAGACAAACTCTAAGAGCCATAGCTTGAACGCTTTCTAGTGTGCAAATATTGGTTCTGCAGGTATTGGTCAGTACAGGCAAGCTGTATCGCAAATAGCCGAGAAAAAGCGTCATGTACAGTTTCATCATTATCTCTACTGAGGTCCCCCAGGTTTTTCCTCCAAGATAATTGAATAAATTAGCAATGACTGTCAGACGTCTCTTAGGTAGGCCACGTGATGCCCCTATCGATGATTACGCCTTGAAATCTGTGCGTCCTGACATAAGGTATGACTAGGCCGTCGATAGCTGTAGTGTATGGTCTCAATGGCTTTCGGCTTAAATCAATCATGCACATTTCGCTGGCGAGATCTTGAGACCTTGTTCATTGTGGTACACGGATACCAACGTCGCACCTTTCTGAAGCCTTGCGAGTACTCGAGGCCGTGTCACGCCAGATGCACAGACGCAGATGTTATCAGCCTACATTGATAACTTGACCACACTAGTAGTTGTTCCACAATACCAATGAGTACGAGATTGAAGAGAGCTGGGCTCTAGACGCCACGTCGAGGAACTCTACGGTACGTGTGATGCAGGGCTCTCGTCTCGAGTGCTCAAGCAGCTTTCTCTCCTTTTGTTGTACGAGACGTAGAGAGAGCATAGTCATCTATATTGTCACGTGGTCGTGACGAAGAAGACAGCAGTCAGCACGTTCGAGATGAAACTGTTTATTTGGCCGAACTTGTGGCCGGGAAACTATAAGTCAATCTACAGTAACACACTGATAGCGGCGGACAGAGCGTCGACCGTCGATCAACTGACAAGCGGCGAAGTGCGTCGGCTTTTATACAGGTGCTATCGAACTTTCCAGCGATATCGCTGTTGGCGGCGTTATCTCTCGACAAAGCTGGAACATTCTCGTGCGGCGCGCAATCTTAACGGATTGTTCCAAAACAATCGCGAAGCTTCCTACACATCACGCCGAGGCCTGCGCAGCGCGTTGCCCACACTCTTTGTGGGTGAAGCTTCAACTCATGAAATATAAGACTTGCGTCAATGCCCCCCTCTGAAAAAGCATCGTCTCGATGCTTAAAAACAGAACATGAATACATGCAATACTAAAGAAAACTAATAAAGAAAGCAAACATTAGAGTCCTCAGGTGCGTTAACGAGCATAGTACGGTTTAAGGCGCACCACATGCACGACCTCGGGTCGAGCTCGGCGCCTCTGAGAGTTCGTGATGCCGTCGGGGACAACCTCGTAGTCGAGTGCGCCGAGACGTCGAAGTACCCTGTACGGTCCGAAGTATCGTCGAAGAAGCTTCTCGCTTAGTCCGCGTCGTCGTATTGGCGTCCAGACCCAGACACGGTCGCCGGGCTGGTACTCGACGAAGCGTCGTCGAAGATTGTAGCGACGGCTGTCGGTGTGCTGCTGGGTCTTGATGCGCAGGCGGGCCAGCTGTCGAGCTTCTTCGGCACGTTGTAAGTAAGCGGCGGCGTCGACATTTTCTTCGTCGGTGACGTTGGGTAGCATGGCGTCGAGCGTCGTCGCCGGGCTCCTTCCGTAGACCAACTTGTACGGCGTCATCTGCGTCGTTTCTTGGACGGCCGTGTTGTAAGCGAAGGTCACGTACGGAAGGACGGCGTCCCACGTCTTGTGCTCAACGTCGACGTACATGGCGAGCATGTCGGCGATGGTCTTATTTAGACGCTCGGTGAGGCCATTGGTCTGCGGGTGGTAGGCGGTGGTGCGGCGGTGGCTCGTCTCACTGTATTTTAAGGTCGCCTGAGTTCCGCTGTAAAGGCGGTACCTCTGTCTGTGATGAGGACCTCTGGGGCGCCATGACGCAAGACGATGTTCTCCACGAAGAACTTGGCTGCCTCCGCGGCAGTGCCTTTCGGCAATGCCTTTGTCTCGGCGTAGCGGGTGAGGTAGTCAGTTGCTACGACGATCCACTTGTTGCCGGAAGTCGACGTCGGGAACGGCCCCAGCAGGTCCATCCCGATTTGCTGGAACGGCCGGTGAGGTGGTTCGATTGGCTGCAGAAGTCCCGCTGGCCTAGTCAGCGGTGTCTTCCGTCGCTGGCAATCTCGGCAAGTCTTGACGTAGTGGGCGACGTCGGCAGCAAGGCGTGGCCAGTAGTACTTTTCCTGTATTCTGGCGAGCGTGCGGGAAACACCGAGGTGTCCAGCCGTCGGGTCGTCGTGTAGGGCCTGGATGACTTCTGGTCGCAATGATGAGGGCACGACAAGAAGATAGTCCGTTCGAAGTGGCGAGAAGTTCTTTTTCAGGAGAACGCCGTTCCGTAAGAAAAACGACGACAGTCCTCGCTTGAATACCTTCGGAACAACGGCGGTCTTGCACTGGAGGTACTCCATAATGCCCCCCAGTTCCGCGTCGGCTCGTTGCCTTTCGGCGAAGTCGTCGGCACTTATAGTTCCGAGGAAGCAGTCATCGTCGTCGTCTTGCGGCGGCGCGTCGACGGGGGCACGAGAGAGGCAGTCGGCGTCAGAGTGTTTTCGTCCGGACTTGTACACGACGGTAATGTCGAATTCTTGAAGCCTCAGACTCCATCGTGCGAGACGACCTGAAGGGTCCTTCAAGTTCGCTAGCCAACACAAGGCGTGATGGTCACTGACAACTTTGAAGGACCTGCCATAGAGGTAGGGGCGAAACTTTGACGTAGCCCAGATGATGGCGAGGCATTCCCTTTCTGTTGTGGAATAGTTGGCTTCTGCCTTGGATAATGACCGGCTAGCATAACTGATAACCCTTTCAAGCCCGTCCGTCTTTTGCACAAGGACGGAACCGAGTCCTACGCTGCTTGCGTCGGTGTGTATTTCAGTATCGGCGCAATCGTCGAAATGCGCAAGTATGGGTGGCGTCTGCAGGCGTCGTTTAAGTTCCTCAAATGCTTGCACTTGCTCCGGTTCCCACCTGAATTCCACGTTAGTCTTCGTGAGAAGCGTGAGTGGTTCGGCGATGCGTGAAAAGCTTTTGACGAAGCGTCTGTAATAGGCGCATAAGCCGAGAAATCGGCGGACGGCCTTCTTGTCGGTGGGAGGCGCGAAGTCGGCGATGGCCGCTGTTTTCCGCGGGTCTGGGCGCACTCCAGACTTGCTGATCACATGACCGAGAAACAGGAGCTCGTCGTATGCGAATCGGCACTTTTCTGGCTTCAGGGTCAGTCCAGAGGTCTTGATTGCTTGAAGTACTGCCTCAAGCCGCCGGAGATGCTCGTCGAAGGTCGAGGAAAACACGACGACGTCGTCCAAATACACAAGGCACGTCTGCCACTTCAATCCAGCCAGTACGGTGTCCATGACGCGCTGGAACGTCGCAGGTGCCGCGCAAAGACCGAAAGGCATGACCTTGAACTCAAAGAGGCCGTCGGGTGTTATAAAAGCGGTCTTTTCTCGGTCTCTTTCATCTACTTCGATCTGCCAATAGCTGGTCTTGAGGTCCATCGACGAAAAGTACGTTGCGTTGTGAAGTCGATCCAGGGTGTCGTCTATCCGTGGGAGGGGGTACAACACGTCCTTCTTCGTGATTTTATTCAGGCGCCGATAATCAACGCAGAAGCGCAGTGTCCCGTCCTTCTTCTTCACTAATACCACGGGTGACGCCCACGGACTCTTTGAAGGCTGGATGATATCGTCGCGTAGCATTTCGTCGACTTGTTTCTTTATGGCCTCACGTTCTCGCGTCGAAACTCTGTAGGGGCTCTGTCGGAGTGGTCGAGAATTTTCTTCTGTTATAATGCGGTGCTTAGCAAGGGGCGTTTGTCGGACCCGCGAGGACGACGAGAAACAGTGCTTGTATTGCAGGAGCAGGGTTTTGAGCTGGTCTTGCTTGACCTTCGGAAGGCTCGGGTTGACGTCAAAATCCGGTTCGGGACATCTATTCGTCGAAGCAGGTTCGGCAGCATCGAAGAGGGCGAAAGCATCGCTGGCGGCTACACATTCGTCGATGTAGGCAACCGTCGTACCCATGTTGAGGTGCCTATATTCGTGGCTGAAGTTTGTCAGCAGTACCTTTGCTTTACCGTCATGCAGCTCGGCGATACCTCTTGCGACGCAAATTTGACGATTCAGGAGTAGTTGCTGATCGCCATCGATTACGCCTTCAAGGTTTGCAGGTTTTTCAGTGCCGACGGAAATAATGACGCTGGAGCGCGGCGGAACGGTCACCTGCTCTTCTATCACATTCAGTGCATGGTTCCCTGGCGTCGGGTGGGGCGGGAGCGCTTTGTCTGAGGTTAGTGTTATCGACTCAGACCTCAGGTCGATAACGGCGCCGTGGTCACTTAGGAAGTCCATTCCGAGTATCACATCCCTGGAGCAGTTTTGTAGGATCACAAAGCTCGCAGGATAAGTGTGGTTATTGATGGTGACTCTCGCCGTGCAGACACCAATCGGTGTTATCAGGTGGCCTCCAGCTGTCCGGATTTCGGGTCCACTCCAAGCGGTCTTTACTTTCTTCAGCTTGGCGGCGAATGGCCCACTGACGACGGAATAGTCGGCTCCGGTGTCGACGAGAGCTGTGATGCTGTGGCCGTCGATAAGGACATCGAGGTCGCTAGTTCGTCGTCTTGCGTTGCGGTTAGGTCGTGGCGTCGGATCACGGCTTCGTCGATTTGTCCCGCTGTTTCTACGTTGCGTCGTCAGGTTTTCTTCGGGCCGCGAAGTTTCGTCGTGAGGGCTCCGTCCGGTTTGCGTCGTGTTCTGAAGGTCTCGTCGTGTTGTCGTCGTCGGCGGCCGCGGAGGATCTTCGGCATTTCGTCGTACAGCAACCGCACCTCCATCGGTTGCTGCCCTTAGTTTCCCGGATACGGGCTAGGCGACCGGCCCCGGTTTGGGCCAGTGTACTGCCGGCGGTGCGGTGACATGTAGCGGCCGGGCGACGGCGAGCGGGAAGCTCGTCGTTCTTCCCACTGTGTTCCGGTGAGGTAGTCGTCGATGTCGCGAGGCCGTTCGCCTGGCTGCGGGCGCGGCGCGTTAACGGCGAATCCGCGTAGCCCCATCTGTCGATACTGGCATCGGTGGTATGTGTGGCCGGCTTCCCCGCAGTGATAGCAGAGCGGCCGGTTGTCAGGGGCACGCCAAACGTCGGTCTTTCGGGGGGCGCAGCGTTGTCCTGTCGGCGGGCGGTATGGCGTCGGTGGTGGTGGCGGCTGTGCCTGGCGGCGGAACTGCTGCGGCGACGCGGCGTCTTGACGTGGGCGAGGGGGTGGGGCGTTGCGTCGGGCTGCAGCAGCATAGCTCATTGCTTCCGGCTGAGCCTGCGGTGCTTCGGGAATTCCAAGCGATTGCCGGACTTCCTCGCGGACAACGTCGGCGATTGAATGCACTTGATGCTGCGGCGAAGGTAACAGTTTGCGCAGCTCTTCCCGAACAATCGCTCTGATGGTGTCACGCAGGTCATCAGACTGCAGCGCCTGAACCTCCCCGTAGGTCGTCGTAGGAATGCGGCGGTTGTACTGCCTAGTGCGGATTTCTAGTGCCTTTTCGATTGTGGTGGCCTCTGAAAGGAATTCCCAGACCGTCTTCGGCGGGTTGCGCACAAGTCCGGCGAAGAGTTCTTCCTTCACTCCCCGCATCAGGAGGCGAACTTTCTTTTCTTGGGACATGGCTGGATCGGCATGGCGGAATAGTCGAGTCATTTCTTCGGTGTACAGTCCGACGTTCTCATTGGGGAGCTGTACACGGCTCTCGAGAAGGGTTTCAGCCCTTTCTTTCCGGATGACGCTCGTGAAGGTGTTGAGAAATCCGGTGCGGAAGAGGTCCCATGATGTTAGCGTGGACTCTCGATTCTCGAACCAGGTCCTTGCGCCATCTTGAAGGGCGAAGTAGACATGGCGTAGCTTCTCGTCGCAGTCCCAGTTGTTGAACGTGGAGACTCGGTCGTATGCCTCCAGCCAGCTTTCTGGATCCTCGCATGGTGATCCGCGGAATGTCGGCGGCTCCCTCGGTTGATGCATGACGACCGTTGTAGGCGCCACAGCGGTTGTCATTGTGGCTGTTGTCTTCTTCGTTGTGATCCTGGTCTTGTCCGGTAGGGGTCCGTATTGTGGGGGTCACGTGGTCGTGACGAAGAAGACAGCAGTCAGCACGTTCGAGATGAAACTGTTTATTTGGCCGAACTTGTGGCCGGGAAACTATAAGTCAATCTACAGTAACACACTGATAGCGGCGGACAGAGCGTCGACCGTCGATCAACTGACAAGCGGCGAAGTGCGTCGGCTTTTATACAGGTGCTATTGAACTTTCCGGCGATATCGCTGTTGGCGGCGTTATCTCTCGACAAAGCTGGAACATTCTCGTGCGGCGCGCAATCTTAACGGATTGTTCCAAAACAATCGCGAAGCTTCCTACACATCACGCCGAGGCCTGCGCAGCGCGTTGCCCACACTCTTTGTGGGTGAAGCTTCAACTCATGAAATATAAGACTTGCGGCAATATACTGACGCCTCAACAACTGTGGATGAGCCCGCAGAGTCGGTGACCTTTCCAGCAAGAAGAACCACTGCGAACGTTAGGCTATCCCACCAGACGACATCGACATCTGCGGAACTTGCTGCTCTACGTAGAGCACTTCGAGTAATTCGCGATAAACCACCCAAGAAACGGAGCATGTTCCGGACTCTAAGGCAGCTTTGCAGTGCCTGACACTCGCCTTACGCCGGGGACCTCACGAACAACCAGTGTTGGATAGTAGAGAGCTGCTCCATCACCTTTTCGTGAATGGGCATGACATCACGTTTCAGTGGCTTCCTAATCATTGCGGCATATTTGGCATTCGAATATGCCGACGCAGCCGCTCGATCTGCACACGAGGACGGCGTACAAGAATCCTACCCGTTCTCAAGAACAGATGCTCTAACAAAAATTTGAGAGATCGCTAATGATGAAAGAAAATCCCAGTGGAACACACCAAGTTTACAGTACATACGACTGCATAGACTGGACCCGCCTCGTCGACTTCGGCCTCCGTCCGGACTCTGTCGACTCGAGACAACGGTACTTTGCCGAATGTAGCTTGGTATCGCTTTCACCATATATTTTACCTTCCGAATCGGCATGGAAGACAGCGCTGCTTGCAGCCACTGCGGCAGCGATGAAACGATAGACCACGTTCTTTGTCGCTGCCCTCGCTACAGCGCGCACAGACTACCGGTAGTTTCTGTGTTGGCCTGCCTTGGCAATGGACCCCAGTTGGAACAGTCAGTGCTAGAATGTCGACCTGAACTGTCTTCACATCGAAAATCAATTAGGGCCCTGCCAGTGGCGTATTGAATATACTATAGTACTCGCACTCTGCACCTTCCTTTTATTTATTTGTGTTTTTTTTATCGCGCGTCCCCATTTGTCCCCTTCCTTTCCATCTTTCTTCCCATTTCCCCCTCCCTTTAGTGCAGGGTAGCGAACCGAATGCTAGAATCCTGGTGGACTTCCCTGCATTTCTTTCATTTTATTATCTCCTTCTCTATATTCATCTTACCGTAAGGTGATTTAGTTTTATCTCAGACACAATCAAGGTGCCACTTCTGTGTCTTTTCTAAGGAAAAAATAAATGAAGATGTTTTCATAGGGTCATTCTTTAGAAAAAAGAGAAGGTAAGGAAATAAAATAAAAACTTGGAGGACTCTTGAGCTACACCTTTAAGGGCAGAACGCGACAGCGTAATCGGGCTTTTTTTGTATCAACTTCTGAATCACTAGCCAGGCTTTGCTACTCGATGGACACGTCAACTGTGCCGTGAGAGAGAGAGATAGAGAGAATAAAAGATTTATTAGTAAACAAATAATTGTCGTTCTTTTATCCGGACATCCCAGTCTGGAAAACCATTGGCTTTTTCGCCGTGCGGGCTCGGCTAACCAAAGCTTGTTGCTGTTCTGGGTCTGAGCTGAACAGCGCCGCCTCGACTGTCGCAGGATTCGACTATCACACACGACTATCCCGAACAGCACTCGACTATCGCAGGATTTTCTTTGGCGAATATTTGCGCATTCTGTTGGGCCACCATGTGGTATAACGTGGCCGTCTAGGGACAGTATTAGCATTGCGGATATTACGCCGTTGAATCTATTTTGGATAGCGCATATGAACTAATAAATGCCAAACTTTATAATCATCGCCATGGGAGCTGCATTGCCCCATCTAATTTGGGATCAGTGTACAGCCTGTGACTATTCAGCCAAATGTGTGGCAGCATTTCAGAATATGTGCGGCAAGCGCGATGCAAGACATACTTTGTTGGGGATTGAGAGCCGGATTAAGTTCTCGTTTTCCGTGTGCCGAGAGATGGCGCGCCGGACTAAGGACCGTGGCGGGCTGCTGGCACATTCCGCAAAGCAGCTCCGGCACGTTGGCGACGGCTTCCAGATCTGAGAAACCGAGTTATCGCGAAATATCGACCACGCGACACGTCGCGCGAACGGCCCTTTTTGTCGCTCATAGCGTCGCTCGTCGCTGTGCAGGGCCTTTGTGCACATATGCGTATTGAATATTGTATATTTGTATATTGGTTCTTTTATATTTCTGTATATGATTTCCATACTGATTGTCCATTATTACTAAGCAAATTACATTGTATAACTTTTTGATAACTGCACTGGATTCCTGCTTTTGTTTTGTTGCACTTGCATGTCCAACCTGTATGGCCACCTGCTATGGTCTCGGAAAGAGACTGGCAGTATTGAAAACAAACAAACAAATAAATAAATAAATAAATAAATAAATAAATAAATAAATAAATAAATAAATAAATAAATATGGGGTTTGGCCTTCACAGTCCACGTGCTACGTTAGCCGTGCATTGCACGCGCTTTTTCCTGTTGCTGCCATTGCTTTTCGAGCTTGTTTTTGAAAATGTCATTGCGGCTAAGTGTTTTTGCGCTCCGGAAGAATGGGCGAGTACTTTGTGTCCTTTTGCAACAGTGGCTACAAATCTCTCAAAGAGAAGTACGCGCTTTTCACGCCGCCAGCCAATGAAGAAAGGCTTCATGCATGCAGGCATGCGATACTACGGAAAGACCGCGTGCTCCAAAGGACAGATCCTGCGTGCAACACCGACTCGCATACCGTCCTCGCGAGCTTGTACGCTAGGTCGCGGAGCTTCTTCACAGTGATAGAAAAGTTTCACCTGAGATTTACTAAGTTCTTCAAAAACAAGGACCCATAGGAGCGGAACGCTCCTTTAAAGTGACAGCAACATTGGCATGCGTCTGTTTGGGTCTACATGCGAAGTTTAATGTTACAGGACTTGAGAGTTGGAGATATGTTGTGGCATCTTGAGTTTCTGAATTAATTTTCATTCCTTGGGACTCTTAGGTGCGCCAAAAATCAAAAGAAACTGGATATTCCTGCATTCCACTCGTTTTGAAGTGTAATCGCCGAGGTAGCGAACGTGTGACACATGGATATGCTTCGCCTCGGCGATAGTATCAGTTGACTGAACGTGATAAGAAGGTGCTGTTTCTTGCACTAAAAAGTTCAGGCACCGTTGTATTCGTCATATTCGCTATATGCGCAGAAGTTAAGGTGGTAGGCCACCTTCAAAAGTCGAATTTTTTTTCGCGTGGTCGATTTTTAGTTTTTTTATTTTTATGCACGCCCTAACATTCAAAAATATGTTGCAACAAAAAATATCTTCCTAACAACAGTAGTTTGCAAGTTACAGCAAATTTTCCATACCCCACGCAAGTATAGCGAAGCCTAAACCACATTGTGTTTTTTTCGAAAGTAAGTGTTGTTTCTTCTGTTTTAATGACATTCAAAATACTCTATAAATTTTATTCTTACTGTTACGTAAGAAGATATCAATAAATATAAATTTTTGTTTCTAATTGTTTTAAAATCTAAAAAAAACGCCAGGCCTGCGCTGAAACCGCAGCACAGTCACAGCGAAAGCTGGAAGAGCGGCGTTTCTAGAGCCC
The DNA here is from genome assembly GCF_013339695.2 of Rhipicephalus sanguineus. Taxonomy (NCBI): domain Eukaryota; kingdom Metazoa; phylum Arthropoda; class Arachnida; order Ixodida; family Ixodidae; genus Rhipicephalus; species Rhipicephalus sanguineus. The sequence continues at coordinate 69,685,386 of NC_051184.2, read as the reverse complement.
GTTGTAAGCTCTCTTGGGGCTACTAATACACGCACACTAGCACGGTACCCACTACGCCATAAAGCACAATTTTTGTAAAGTTCGGAACCGCCCACTAAGCCATTATTGGTCATTCTGCGGAGAAGCGAGGTACCAGCTACATGTCCGTAAGGCATTATGTACACTTTGTTGACGCAACGACTGATGACGATGAAGAATTATGGCTGCGCCCTTTGTAATGGGTTGGAAGCTTTAAACGGCCCACTATTTATGTAATTTGCATTGGGTGACGCCCGGTCACTATTTCTCAATTCCGCCATGCTGTATAACATACGTTGACGTGCGAGAGAAGGGGGGGGGTGAACTTTATTGCGACCCCGAGGAAATGGATCATGCGCTTATCGGCTTCCTTGGCAACCACTACAAGTGCGCTTGCGACGAACCCACTACGCTATAAATCACTGTAATTCTTGAGAAGTAGGGAAGCAGGTACTATGCCAATTTTCGTCATTCTACGGAAAGCCGTGGTACCTGCTAAACGCATGTAAGGCATTATGCGCACTTTGTTGATGATGTGCCTGATGATGATGAAGGATTATGGTGGAGGCCTTTGTAATGGGTTGGAAGCATTCAACAACCTGCTCGTTGGGCAATTCGCATTGTGTGGCGCCTGGTTACAGAATTCGCGTTGTGGAACGCTTGGTGCTTATTTTACTCTTCCACCACGCTATATTGCATATGTTAATGTGGTTCCTTCCCGACATGAAGCCTGTACAGGACCTCTTTGCAAAGAAGCTTCAAGCACCGGCATGGCTCAGAGGTTGAATAGTGGGCTCCCACGCAGAGGGCCTAGGTTCGAACCTCGTTCCATCCTGGAATTTTTTCTTATTTCGAGCGGTAGTGGTTACGGACACCGGTAGCTGCGGCGGCGGCGGACAACTACGGCACCAAAACGGCCGATGAAATGATTTCATAACAGCTTTCGCTGTGAAAAAGGCACAGGGGGTCGCACACCTCTTGCAAGCTCTGAAATATTTGTTGGCGTTTTTCACAAAATAAGAATTTGCTCCAAGTCGTGTGACGCCAACTTTCATAACTTTTTCTCAGTGTGCACATCGAACTGAAATTTTGTATAATACACAAAATTTCAGTTTTTTTATAATATACAAAACGTTTATATCTGTGCAATGAACTAGAATAAAAGAAATTGATGGAATATTTTTAAATTCAGAGCTAATTTTTGAAACACGTTCAGTCTAAATTGGCTCTTTTCCCCGTCTTTTTTGTTTTTTTTAACATTACTTCCTTGATATTTGCTGCATAATATTTATCCCAGTTCATTGCATAGCCCCAACCATTAGTTACGCAAACACCAAAGCTTTACTGAATGAAGCCACCTATTAATCTCTTATCACGGCCGGCGTGTCTACCACTTATACGGCAATGTTTGACAAAGATCACCTCCGAAAAAATAAATAATCAATATTTTGCACTATGAATGGCTGGGTAAGTTAATTGAGGCATGCTTGTTTTGAAGAAAAAGTTATTTCAACGCTCGCTGCTCCGAAAAAAATTTTTTTTGAGTGGCCTACCGCCTTAATTGGAAGAGCTGCAAGAGCAGACGCAGGCTCTGGCCGCTGTGCGCACGGTGAGGATGCGTCCGCTTGAACGGGTGGTACAGCGCGTCGATGCGCGTGGTAGTCAAGGAAGCCTACCAGGTCTAAGTTGGTAGCGTCATCTCTGGGGCTGCTTCGAGGCATAACCTACTCGCCCAGCGGGCAGTCCTGGCGTTCGCTCACTTAAAGTATTTCTTGCACCGTGCCCGCAAAAAAAAAAGAAACGTTTGCGGCCGTTTCAAACTCTCTTGGAATGCACGCATACTGCGAGTACAGTTTCGAAGTAGCCACAATGCCATAATCAATCATTGTGGGAATTAGCGAAGTAGCTACTACGCGTCCGCAATGTATTATGCGCACTGATTCGGCTACATTTCCGGGATTCTGTTGCTCCGATAATGATGTATTATGTCCGATCGATTTGTAGTAAGTGGGCATTTGATCCACCAACTCGTTGCGCAATTCACGTGGTGGGAGGACTGGCGTTATTGCACCCTTCTGCCAAAGCATAGTTACCTTTTCAAGATGGTGGTCTGCTAGGCCAGTTTGCGCAATATAATGTGAAAATATAAGCCGACAAAATGGCAAGAACATAAAGTAATTCACAGAGGAGACGCTCGATGAGCGTCTTTTCTGTGAATTCATTTCTGTTCTTGCTGTTTTTTACGCTCACACTTTCACAATACTACATATGTTAGACTGACTTCTTGCCGAACGCCAAACCAGCAGCACGAATTCTTACGATGAAGTTTCGATCACAGGCGTTGCTCTGTGGCCGAATACTTGACTACCTCGCAGAACACCTGGGTTCGATTCTGGATCAAACCTAGTTTTCTGCATCATCGTGCGCGATAGATGCGACAGGCCCCGGCGGTACAGGAGGCGGCGGATGTCATTGCCTCTGAAATCGGCTGTCGTTTTGAGGTCATAACAGATCACGCTGTAAAAAAATTGGATGTTTATCCCTGTGGGTGAGACATTCGGCTTTTGTGTTTATGGTCACAGCTTCGGAATCTTCCTAGGCCAAGGCTTTTTCTTTTGAATTATTTTGTTTTTTACATTACTTATTTATAACAATACGTCATGTTGAGTGTCCGATACGTCATGTTGAGGTTGGATTTATATTGTTTACGTATCTAATGCTACTTCTTAGCTTCATTATGACTTGTATCATTATTTGCATCTGATTATATGCGCACTGCAGGCACAAGCCCCCTCCGAATTAGCCAGAAATGTGCCCTATATTGTGCGATCATCTATGGTCTCCTAAAGTAGGCCGGACAACCGCATTCAAGGAGATAAAAAGTACAAATGTGTGATATTCTTTTTTAGGTAATGCAGGTAGTGGATAAAAGATGTAAGGTATTAATACTTTGACTCAGCGGACTGGTCCACTGCGACCCTACTTAAAAGTATTTCCAGTACCTGAAAAAAATATCAGTCTGGAAGCTCGTGCACCTGCGGTGGCCGTGTAAGATAACAAGGACGCACATTGCAACCATGTTTCTGGCTCATGCACAAGTAAGTCCCCAGACTCTTCTAGGTGTCATAAGAAACGTCGCAGTGCTGTCCCATGAATGAGCACTATGTCATTTAAATATAAGAAAAACATAAGTTTCCGCCCACCTTGTTTTCGCTCAAAGCTTAAGTACCTTGGCTCGTGCTAGTATTTGCGTCAGAAAAATAGAAGATAAAATTCGTAATTTTAGACTAAAGAAACTTGGGAGGTTGCTAAAGCTTCATCTTCAAGCGTGGAACGCGTTAGCGTAATCGGACACCGCTCGACTCGCCTTCTCATTTGCTTGCCACGCTCCGCTCCTGGGTGGACACCTCAGCTGTTGCGCGAGAATGGGAACATCTGTGCTCGTAACGTTGTTTGCTTTAAACACACTCAGAAGGCCTACTGCAAGTTAAGGTGACAGTGCCCGCTGCGTCAAAAGTTTTCATTGTGGTAAGAGCGGTGAAGTGCGCACTAGGAGTGTGTAAATCAGTACGTGCATTTACGCCGTTGCACAATTTGTTGAAATTGTAGGTGATGATCCTTATCAGTTTTGCCTGAACGTTCTGTAAATGGTGGTCCTTGAAACCACCCAATCGTTGCGCAGTGCACGTGTTGTGATGCCTGCTGCCATTTGGCGCTTATGCCACGCCACGCCAAGTATAAAAGCGACTGCCTGCGCTACAAGACGCCTTTAAAGGGTTTTATATTTCCGAAGCAGTTTTAAGCACTGGTCTGGTACTACACCTGAATACCACGCGGAGTGCCAGAGTGTGGTGCCGGCTCGAACCCATCATTTTTAATCCTTTCATCATCCGCAGACAAGGTAAATTCGGCGGATGATGAAAGTTTCGCATCATCGCACAGGGTCCCTTATGAATTCACCAATTACAATTGAATCAGAGGCACCTCGCCTGATATTGCAAAGCCTCAGTGATCCACCCAACTTTGCGCAAGCTACGTTCTCCTGTGATGTCGTCGTCACGTGATGTCTCTGTAACGTCATGCTGACGTCATAATAACGTCATAAGCTTTCGGGATCTGTGACACCATGCTGCCGTAACATGGTAAAGTCCTCATGTGATGATGATCTTTAAGTGCGAAGCATTTCTCAGCGAACCCAAGGTACTTCGTGCGCTTCTATCTATCTATCTATCTATCTATCTATCTATCTATCTATCTATCTATCTATCTATCTATCTATCTATCTATCTATCTATCTATCTATCTATCTATCTATCTATCTATCTATCTATCTATCTATCTATCTATCTATCTATCTATCTATCTATCTATCTATCTATCTATCTGGCCGCCTACGTCTGGGTGTCTCGTAATCGCCTCTTGTACTTGGTGTAGACCAAAACTGGCTAGAAGGGCAAGAGGGTTTGACGAATATGACTGCGTGGTCATGACATGAATCACGTTAAAATCCTGTCGTGTACGTCCCTTTCCTCTAGACACGTGTGACACATATCCGTATCCCACGGGCCGCGGTATACGTCCACGGGCGATTAACAGTTTAAATCTACCCAGGAACACCGAGAACAAATTGATAACTTAAGTGCAAGAGTGCCAAGAAAAACATCAATGGCGTTGACCTGACAAATGCAAACAATAAAAAAAATTCACCGATGAAACCAATAATTGCTAATGCGAATTCTGAGTATAGCTGTTTAGCTGTTTTGATTTTGCGATAAGCTGAGGCTACCAATTGTATGTACTGTGTCGAAATGTTGGTACTATTTAATGGGTTGCGCTCTCCAGAGGCTTCTAGTGGGCCATCCTCTTCTGAACGCCGGCCCCGCCACGGTGGTCTAGTGGTTATGGCGCTCGACTGCTGACCCGAAGGTCGCGGGATCGAATCCCGGCCGCGGCGGCTGTATTTTCGATGGAGGCGAAAATGGTTGAGGCCCGTGTACTTAGATTTAGGTGCACGTTAAAGAACCCCAGGTGGTCGAAATTTCCGGAGCCCTCCACTACGGCGTCTTTCATAATCATATCGTGGTTTTGGGGCGTTAAACCCCAGATATTATTATTATTATTCTGAACTCCGCTCGCACTCGGAGACGGTGCTTTTCTTTTTCCTTGACTGTCGCCACGGCGTATTGCCGCTGATTGCCGTCCAAAAACTCCTTAACAAATTGGTGGAGAGTGCTGTGCCGTCACAACCTCGGTCCTCATTCGATGCCCCTGGCGCTTCTGTCCCGTACCTTGACATCTACCATGCCTCACGACGCCACCTAGCAGACGCTTCCGCCTGCACCGACCGCATGTCCCGGTGTCCCTCGTATTCGCGGCCCCCCTATCTTCACTGGAACAGATGGGACCGACGTGAAGGATTGACTCGCGATTTATTAACGCGTGTGCCCAATAGATGGGACGACGCAGGAAAATTGACCAGCTTGATTTTCTGCATCGCGGGTGTGGCAGCCCTGCGGTACAATAACCACTCCTCAGATTTTGCGACGTGGTCCCACTCCAAAACCGCCATTATCAACGTGTTTGGCCGCCCTGCCGTTCGTAAGCTGCTGGCTGAACAGTGTTTACGCGTACGAGCTCAGCAGGCCGGTGAATCCTTCAGCAGCTACATAGAAGACATCCTCGATTTATGTAAGAAAGCCGACGCCACCATGTCTGAAGCTGACAAGATCAGGCACATTATGAAAGGCATCGATGGCGATGCCTTCACGATGCTCCTCGCAAAAAAAACCCAGCACAGTGGCAGGGGTCATAACGCTCTGCCAAAGCTATGAGGAGCTGCGCCGGCAGTGGTCGATGACCCGTCGCTCTCCATCACGTGATGCCGAGCTCACTGGCTTGTCGACCATAACAGACCACTCCGCGTTGCTCGCAGAGGTGAAGTCATTCGTGCGCGAGGAAATCGCGCGCCAGTTGTCTCTGCTGGACTTTGCTCACCCTCAGTACGTTCCACAGCCGTCAACCACTCTTCTCCCTCTTTTCCGTCGAGCAATTGAGCAGGAAATCGCGGAGCTTATGCCTGAGTACTACCAGCACCATTTGGCTCCTGCACCGCTGAGGTACGCCCAAGTTGTCGCACGACGATCCCCAGTAATTTCTCCGGCTGCCCCACACAGTTACGCCGAAGCCGCCGCTAAACCTCAGTCCTTCGAAGCGGGTGTGTCGGCGACCTACGCCGACGTCGTGCATATGCCCCGACTGCAGCCCACCATGCCGTCATATCAGTTGCCACTCCGTCAATCACGTCCTGCGCCATGGGCGGGCCCTGCTCCAGCGAACCGACGGCGCAGATCTGACAACCGCCCCATATGCTTCGCATGCAGTTACGCCGGCCGCATGGCGCGTTACTGCAGTCGCACGCAGCCGCCTCGAGTCGCTTCGCCCGCCCCCAGCCGGTCGAACCGCCCATTTTACGGCCCATTTACGCCGCTGTCACCGACATCACGCCAAGCTCCATCTACTCTGCGCTCTCCGTCTCTACGACGTCGTTCACTGTCGCCAGTGCGGCCACTAGCCGTCGCAGTTCATGAGGCAAGGGCTGCGACGCTATCGAGCTGCTAAAGCCCTCAGCGAAGCCCATCGAATGTGATAGACGTGTTTGCCGACGGTGTTCGCGCATCTGCCCTTGTCGACACTGGAGCCGCCGTATCCGTTATGGACAAAACATTGAGGCGATTACGACGAACAGTGACGACGCCACTATCTGGGATGTTCCTCCGGCAATATGCACAGCTCGCATCGTCATTCAGGACGTTCTGTACGACGTCGAGTTCATCATTATTGCTGCATGCTCCCTCAACGTCATCCTGGGATGGGATTTCTCTCCCGCCACGACGCCGTAATTCATTGCGCACCAGCCGAAATCGAACTCTCTCCGTTCTCACATTTGACGCTGGCAGACAGTCCATCGGCATTGACCAAGATTCTCGTCAAAGACGATACCAAAGTTCCTCCGAACTCGTCAGCGGCCGTGCCAGTTTACTGCGCCGGCCTCTGCGACACCATAGCACTCCTTTCGCCATCTGACCGCGTTTGCACTCGGAAAGTGTTGCTGGTACCTTTCGCGACTGTGCAAGTCACTCAGGGTAGCACCGCTGTTTTTGTTACCACCCCATCCCCGCACATTGTTACATTGGTGCGAGGGGAATGTCTCGGCAGAGTGGAGCCCCTCGAAGACGCACAAGTTCTGGACGCACCTGATGACTCGCACTGCACCAGTTCCCGTACCATCAGTACCGTTACCTCGTCTGATTCATCACCAGCGGATGTATTTGGTCCTTTCATTGCTGACAACCTTACGTCGGTCCAGCGTTCCCAGCTTCTGTGCCTGCTGGAAGAATTTCGTTCTTCTTTCGATGTCGGGCAAACTTCTCTCGGCTGTACGTCCGCTGTTACGCATCGCATCGACACTGGCGCCCAACCACAACTGCGGCAATGTCCATATCGCGTGTCCCCCACAGAACGTCGGGTAATTTATTTTTTATTATTATTTATTTATTTCCAAATACTGTTGGCCGTCATGGCCGTAACAGGGTGGGTACAGTGATTTTAATGCTAACACAGAATATAGTAAGTAGAACATAGTATAATGAAAACAAAACTGTAGAAAAGAATACATATTTTTCAAAAACCAATAATAAACTGTAGGAAGAAAAAAAAACATATAGACAGACATTTGGACGATGTTACAGTATGCAATATGACAAAAAAAAAAAAACTACAGAGTTTCGAACGTTATGAGAACTCATGACAATGTACGTATAACACTAGTAATAATTATTTTTGTTATAGATCTTTAATTCGCTCTTCAAAACTTTCAATGCTCGTTGAAGTCAATACAGACACTGGCAACTCGTTCCACTCTTTTATCGTTCGAGGAAAAAAAGAATACGCGTACACATCAAGACAGCATTTTGGAACCAAGAACAAAAATTGATTGCTTGATCTGACGTTGCTGGTTTGCCTGGAAACAAGATAAGGCTTAGATTCAATATTAAAGTGTCCTTTTGATAACATAAAAAGAAATTTAAGTCTAGCAAGTTTCCGGCGTTGAGCCAGCGTAGGCAATTCAAGCAATCGAAGCATTTCAGAAACGGAGTCATTTCGAGAATACCGGGATAAAATTAGCCTAGCGGCTTTTCTCTGTATTTTTTCAATGCGATTTGTCAACCCCGATTGGAACGGATCCCATACTGCACTGGCGTACTCTAGCGTTGGTCTTACGTAGGTCAAATATGCAAGCAGCTTAACGGATGGTGTTGCTAGCTTTAGTTTGCGGCGAAGGAACCATAACTTTTTTTCTGCAGCTGTACAAATCCGGTTTACGTGTGGTTTCCAACTTAAGTCATTTGAAATTGTTAGGCCTAAGTATTTTACCGTGTCCGCTTCGGTGAGAGTGGTGGAATTCATTTCGTAATTACCTTTAATAACGTGCTTTTTTCGCTTGGTAAGCCTGAGCATGACTGATTTAGATTCATTGATTTTCATTTCCCATTTAGCGGCCCAACCTTCTACTGCTATAAGAGCTCGCTTCAGTGACGCCTGATCATTATGATTATTAATTTCTCGATATATTAGGCAATCATCTGCGAATAACCTAACAGTTATGTCGTCGCCTATGTCATCAGCAATATCGTTTATATAAACCAAGAAAAGAAGGGGTCCTAAGACGGATCCCTGTGGTACGCCTGAGGTTACTTTTAACAGATTGGATTTGCTACCATTTATTTCGACGTATTGTGTCCGACCTGTGAGGTATGAGCGGATCCATGCAACAACTTCATAACTTATATTCATTTCTATTAACTTATTTATTAATTTCATATGCACGACCCGGTCAAAGGCCTTGGAGAAATCTAAACATATAGCGTCTATCTGTTTTCTGTTATTCAGTGCAGTTGAAAAGTCATTAATTGTTTCTACCAATTGTGTAACGGTGGATAGGTTTCGTCGAAAACCGTGTTGATGAGAAAAGAAAGCCTTCTTGTCTTCAAGGTAACTATAGATTGACTTTGATATTATATGCTCAAGAAGCTTGCAGCACACACACGTCAATGAAATAGGCCGATAGTTTCCAATGTCTTGCTTTTCACCAGATTTGTGTACCGGGACAACTTTTGCAACTAGCCAATCATCTGGAATCTGTTTTTGTGCTAGCGATGCCTTAAATATTATCTCGAGATATCGGGCTACCCACTCCGCATACCTACGTAAAAACGCATTTGGTATACCGTCTGGTCCGATAGCTTTCTTGTCTTTAATATTAAGACAAAGTGCTACAATGCCTTCATATGATACCTCTATATCAGGCATCTGTGAAATGTACGCGGATTCTAGCGCGAAGGATGAAAAACCATCTGCAGAACTCTCAGTAAAGACGGATTGAAAAAAATCATTAAAGCTAGTTGCAATGCGAGAGTAGTCCAACACAAGTTCATCATTGATGACAATGTCCCTGGGGCCTTCGTTGTCCAGTGACAAATGGCGCCAAAAACGGTGCGGATCATCCTTCATAAAATTAGGCAATGTCACATCATAAAAAGTTTTTTTAGCAGCAGTCATCTTCGTGCGCAATGCAATGCTTAGTGCGGAAATTTTATTGTGATCTTTTCTTGTCTTCTTTCTTTCACGGCTAATTTTCCGTTTTAAATGTATGATTTCTCGTGTTATCCATGGGTTGCGTTTATTTTTTTTCTTCTTTTTCATGGGCACAAACCTATTGATACAGTGAAATAAGACTCCTTTAAATTCGTCCCACATTGCATTGACGTCATTCGTCTGACTGAAGCTATCTAAACATAGCGAAAGGTGATCAATAATGCTTGTGTCATCGGCTCTGTCAAAACATAGGACATGCGTACTTGTGCTATCAGCTCTTGGGCATACGGTGGTCTGTTTTATCTCTAAATAAACTAACTTATGATCTGAAAGACCGGCCTCTATCGATACATCATATTCTTCAAATCGCCCGTCTAGAAACACTAAATCTAAAATCGACCCTGTTTTCCCAACTACGCGTGTGCACCTTTGAACTACCTGTTGCAAATCATGACTGAAGGCTATCTCTAGTAGTAGTTCACATTGGGTTTTCTCGCGAGAATGTGCGCTAAGCTCAGACCAGTCGATGCCTGGTAAATTGAAATCCCCAGAAATAATAATTCGAGAGCTACGGATCCTTAAGCCTTCTAAGTAAAGCTGTATGTCTTCGAGATAGGAAATGGGGGAGTTAGGCGGACGATACACAGCGCCAAGAATGATCATTGTGTTATCTAGTTTAATTTGGCACCAAACACTTTCATGTGTTGGGATGCCAGGCATTTGCACACAGTCGATATCAGCCTTGATCACTACAGCAACTCCGCCCCCACGCGCATCGCGGTCTCGACGAATGATTTTATAGTTCGGTGGTACAAGCTCTTGGTCTTGTATTTCGGGCCGTAGCCATGTTTCAGTAATCGTAATCACATGAGGATCGTAGTTAGCCAGGATGTATTCCAGGTCTCCAACCTTGTTAGTCAGACTTCTTGCATTTACATTGATCAAGCGGAATGCACTAGAATTATATTCTTCTTTCCGTCAGTCATCCTTAGCAGCAGCAGCACGTCTTTTAGGACGCTGAACCTTTACACGACTGCTCTTTGAATGATCCCACGTGTAGACGTCAGAGTCTACATGCAGTTTGTCGTAATTCAGGCGCACATGGCGCCCGCTGTCTCTTTCTTGTTTCGCGGAATCCCAGAGCATTTTACGCTTCGCCAATGTTTCTTTCGAAAAATTATCCGATATTGAGATGCCGCTGCCTTTCAGCTTCCTGCACTGTTTGTACACTTCGGATTTTTCCCTGTAGTCATACAACCTGAGAATTACAGGGCGAGGTCGGGCGCTCTTCTTCCCTATCCTATGTATTCGTTCTACGGTGCTCAAGGTGACACCAAGCCTTTCTCGGAAAACGTTTACTAGCACTTTCGCTTCAAGATCGGCTACAGATTCCTTCTCGCTTTCTGGTATTCCAAATACCATTAGGTTATTCTGCCTGCTTCTGTCCTCAAAGCTGTCCATTCTTTCCTGCTGCTTCCGAAGAGTAGTCTCTAATTCCTTGACTGTTTTTGACAATTGAGCTATTGTGGTCGCCTGTTCTTTAATAACCTTCAGGCTGTTTTCAACTACCTTCAGTCGCTTGCCTAAGTTCTCTAGATCGGCTTGTATTGCCTTTTGGCCATCACACAACTCTTTCAACATTGTTTTTGTTTCTGGTCCGGGATTCATTTCAACGTCGCCAGAAAGCATTAGACACAATGATGCAAAGCCGGAAAAGATCACTCTTGGGCACGGCAGCACAACTACAAAGCGGTCATCATTCTTGTAGCCGTAATAAGTGTAATAACTAACCTGTTCAAGGAACAGAAGGCGATTAGACGACATTGCATGCGCTGTGCCGCCGTGCCCACTGAGGCTGTAGGTTGATGCTCGCTGATTTATAGTGTCAGCCATGATCCGTGTCGCTTGCCGTTGGTCACCGTGTCCGAGAGTGTCGTCGATAGCGTGGTCCCCCTGAGTGCCGATCCGTTCCGCAGACGGCCAGACGGCACACTGGTTCCACGCGTGCAGTTGGTATGATGCGGCAATCAGCATTACCTGTTCAAGGAACAGAAGGCGATTAGACGACATTGCATGCGCTGTGCCGCCGTGCCCACTGAGGCTGTAGGTTGATGCTCGCTGATTTATAGTGTCAGCCATGATCCGTGTCGCTTGCCGTTGGTCACCGTGTCCGAGAGTGTCGTCGATAGCGTGGTCCCCCTGAGTGCCGATCCGTTCCGCAGACGGCCAGACGGCACACTGGTTCCACGCGTGCAGTTGGTATGATGCGGCAATCAGCATTACCTGTTCAAGGAACAGAAGGCGATTAGACGACATTGCATGCGCTGTGCCGCCGTGCCCACATTAATGAGCAAGTCGACGATATGCTTCGACGCGACGTTATTTGACCATCGGACAGCCCATGGACGTCTCCTGTTGTTCTCGTTGCCAAGAAGGACGGTTCTGTGCGGTTCTGTGTGGACTACCAACGGTTCAACAAGATCACTCGCAAGGATGTTTATCCACTGCCGCGAATCGACGACGCGATTGACAGCCTCCAAGGAGCAGAATAGTCTGCGTTATGTTTTGACGCGTTTGCCCAACGCCGGCCTCCAACTGAATCTGAAGAAGTGCCGATTTGCAGCACGGCCGCTGACAATCCTAAGCTACGTCATGTCCAAAGAGGGCATCGTTCCCGATCCGGCCAAGCTTCGGGCCGTGGCCGAATTTCCCAAACCTACGTCCGTCAAAGAACTGCGCAATTTCGTAGGACTGTGCTCATATTTTCGACGTTCCATGCGCAACTTTGCCACCATCATATCGCCGTTGACGAAGGTCCTTGACAGTAACGCAGTAACGGGCCCTTACATTCGTGGTCGTCCGAGTGCGACGACGCGTTCGCAAAGCTTCGTCGTTTGTTGACGTCTCATTCTATACTACGCCACTACGACCCTACGGCCCCAACGGAGGTACACACGATATCCAGCGGTGTAGGCCTCGGCGCTGTTCTTGCGCAGCGCAATCCAGGGTTCCCTGAATATATTGTAGCATACGCAAGTCGTACGCTTACTAGAGCCGAGTCCAATTACACCGCCACGGAAAAAGAGTGCCTGGCGATCATCTGGGCCCTTACAAGCTTCCGACCTTATTTGTATGGTCACCTATTTGGTGTCGTCACCGACCATCATGCACTATGCTGGCTGTGGTCATTGAAGGATCCCTCGGCCCTTCTCGCCCGCTGGGCACTTCGCCTGCAAGTCTACGGAATCCGCGTGCTGTACCGCAACGGACGCCAGTATGCTGATGCCGACGCCCTGTCGCGCTCCCCCTTGTCTGACGACAATAGCTCCCGCTCAATATCTCACATTGCTGTTTCTTCCATTGACGTTCACACCATCGCTACCGAGCAGCGCAAGGATAAATGGATGGCCTCGCTGATAGACTTGCTCACTGATCCGTCGGCAACACCAACCACTCGCGCGTTGCGTCGTCAAGCCCACCATTTTGCCATTCCTGACGACCTTCTGCACCGGCGCCATTACAACGCCGACGGCCGCCAGTGGCTACTTGTGATACCCCGAAGTCTGCGTGCTGAAATATGCGAGTCTTTCCACACTGATCCGCAAAGCGCGCACTCTGGGGTATCCAAAAGTTACCACCGCATTCGGCAACGATACTTCTGGCGAAGGATGTACCGCTACGTGCAGAAGTTTGCCCGCTCCTGCCTCGATTGCCAACGCCGAAAACCTACAACGCACGTGTCACCAGGCGGTCTACAACCATTACCTTGCTCTAACCGTCCGTTTGGCGCGTGGGCATCGATTTGTATGGACCACTTCCTCTGACGTCGGCTGGTAACCATTGGGTCATCGTCGCCATTGACCATCTAATGCGATACGCCGAAACCGCTGCCCTCCCAGCGGCTACAGCGCGCGATGTTGCCTCCTTGCTGCTACACCGATTCACGCTGCGCCATGGTCAACCCCAGGAACTTTTCAGCGATCGAGGCCGTGTCTTCTTGTAGGAAGTCCTCAATACCATTCTCAAAGAGTGTCATGCTGTTCACCGCAAAACTACCGCTTACCACCCGCAGGCGAATGGCCTAACCGAACGCTTTAACCGCACGCTCGGCGACATGCTCTCAATGTACGTCGCCGACGATCACACGAATTGGGATGCCATTCTGCCCTACGTCACCTACGCCTATAATACCGCCCCTCAGAGCAATACTGGTTTTTCACCCTTCTTCCTATTGTACGGAAGGCACCCGTCGCACACGATTGACACGATACTACTCTACAAGCCGGATCCACCTGAATGTGTGCCTATTTCTGACGCAGCCAGGCTTGCTGAAGAGTGTCGCGAGCTTGCAAAGACTTTTACAACGCACGAACATGAGCGGCAGAAGAGCCTTCGCGGTGGCACCACCACTTCTCAGTCCACGTCCCTCCCCGGAGCGCTCGTACGGCTGTCGGTCCCTACCACTGCAACTGGCCTCTCTTCAAAACTACTGCCGAAATACGAAGACCCCTACCGGGTCGTCGAGCACACATCCCCGGTCAACTACCTGATCAAACCCATCGAACCAGCTTCGGACATGCGCAGTCGCGGGCGTGACATAGTCATCGTGGAGCGCCTCAAGGCCTACTATGACCCACTCATAGTGACGAGCTATTAGGTCGCCGGACGGCTCCCTTTTCGTACCCTGGGTAATTGTGGCGAAGCCTTGGTACTGTTTAACGGTTGCGCTCTCCAGTGGCTTCTAGTGCCTCGTCCTATTCTGAACGCCGCGCGCGCTCGGAGGCCGTGCTTTTGCCTTGACTGTCGCTATTGCGCATTGTCGCTGAGTGCGCCCAATAAACAGCTTAATAAACAGTAATAATCAGTAATATGCGGGCCAGTTCAGATCTTGGCATATCGTGACACCGAGTGCACGCCGAGCGCACGCCTATGACTGCACGCCTACGAGGTACCACTAGCAATACGATTCTTCGGATGATTAAGCCTTGTATGAACTTCACGGCGCCCTGCTTCTTGAATCCACGTCCTCTATTAGCGAACCTGTGCAACAGATATGTAACCGGTGTGACGGCCATTTTTCTGAAGTCGTCGTAATGTGTCAAGAGCCGCTCGAATGTTTACTTCAAAGAAAGTGCAGAAGTTTGTCTGAGCTAGCGTTCGTAAACGTGTATATTTCGCCTTAACTTTTACATTTCCCAACGTTTAAAATGATTTGCCAGAGATGCAGCAATAAGCAAACATTCCAAATCAGCGCAGTGTGTCGAGTAAGTCAACACAATCATAGACGTGAAGTGGTGCTCGCTCAAACCTGCTTGCCCAAGTAAACTTACTGTTGCTGTTTCACAAGAGTTTAATAACTTGCCCGCAGCTCGTTATGTTTGTGTTGCTGCGTTACCCAAGAAATTTCGGAGCCCATTGATGTTGCCGAGTTGGCACCCGCAGCTCAGGGCTGCGGGGACGCATGATTGAACAAAGAAAAATAATTTCTTGTGTAGTCCTCAAGACTACGCCTGCAAGAGTTTATGCATCTGAAGTGGTGAGGTTATGGGCAACTTGTTGTTTTAAAGCGCCGCTCTGAACCGTCGTTCGTGCGTTTCGTGTAGTTTCCGGGCGTCACCAAGCGAACCTTTCGCGTCAGTGCTGAATAAAGGAAAGTGAATGCGCAGCGCAGCGGAAATAAAAATAAATTGTAATGGGAAAAAAATTCAGGAGATGTTGCCCTCTTAGTCACGCAGACGTCAGCGAAGCGCTGCGTCTGCACGCCTGACGTCCTATTTTTCCTTACTGCTTTCTTGCTTTCTTTCGCACTACGTAAAGCTCCCTCCTAACGTTTTCCTTCCTCCATGCCGGGTATTGGGCCGTCATCCACGTGCTTAGCGGTGCAACACTTCAGTTGCTACAGGCAACAACGACGGTCGTGCCTTCATAACCAGGCAGCAATGAAATGCAGTAACGTGAGAGGACAAGTCACGTCGATAATCTCGATTGATGATCCCATTGCCGTACCGGAAACGGCTGATCGCTGACAAAGCCACAATCGAGAGACCAACGATATTGGATAACGGTGCACAGAAGTAGCCTTGTCACCGGGGCACCATGAGGGCCGAATTTCTGTACCCTTGCTGGCGGCGGGTATTTTGTGTACGACGCCCCCACAGAAATTGGTCAGTTATAACGGCCTTGCTTAAAGGAGCACTGACACAAAATTTCGAAGGCGAGATAATGAGTGAAATAGATGTATGTGGAGCCGTAGACAACGTCTACGAAATATCAAGGGCCAATATAGCCTAGAACATATTTAAAGTCAATTTTAAAGTGCATGCCGCGCGGCTGAGCGAGATGCGAGCGCTTCGCGACGCCGACATCAACGCGGGGGGTGTGTAAACAAACCTACGTCACGAGTTTGTGTTGGCTGGTGGCTGGTTGTGCCCTTGCGCTTGCTTCATGGAGGAAGGAAAAATAAGAAGAGGCCATGACGTCACATTCGTGAAGCCTCCACATCGCAAACACCCGCATCGCCTCCTAGCGAAGGAGCCTCAAAGAAACATTTCGCGATTTCCGTCGTATCGTCTGCAAGCGCATGCGCGATTCGAGACTTTTTTTTTTTTTTTTCGCCGTGCCAGCGGTGCCGCGGCGCAGTCGATTCACGCGTGCTGCTCCTTGTGTGTGTTCTTTAGGAAAGCTACGCAATGCCCAGCTGTTGCGTATGGTTGCGTATACCCGGTGCAAATCGCGTGCACTGCGTAAAGTACAGGGTGTCACTTTTCATGTGTACGTACACGTTCGCTTCATTGCTGATCACTAATGCATGGTATTTGCATGCGAAGCTCTCGGATGTGCGCTCTGTTGCTTCTTACTCATGGTGTCAACTCAGAACACACGTGAACTTTTGTTTTTGGCGTCTGACGCGCCGTACATAACATGCGCCGAAGGCATCGTACGTTTTTGGAGGCTGTGTCGTTCAACGAAAGGGCATTATGTTGTTATCGGACTACGTGATGTATGTATTGTGCGGTGTGCGCTCGCACACCTGCTTGTTGTTGTGTGCGTACTGGAATTACAAACTTTACGTGCGCGATCGCGTATACAATACAGCGGTGTCCTCTTTTCGACGTGAAGTTACGTCAACTATAGGTTGGCGTTGCGCCGAATAGCTACTACGCTCACTCCATATACACGAACAAAGAACCGCTAACCCGGCAAAAGATCGGGAAATCGGGCTACGAGAAAGGGAAGGCCCAACGCCCAGCAGAACGCGTAAGTCACTGCTAGGTGAGTTCGAATACGATGATGCAGGGGCTGAACGTTTTTGATCACGGCAGGTGCCGGTATTCTGTAGTGTTGCACAAGAACGCTCCACGAAGAATTTCAGCACGCAGCGCTCGGGCCTGCCACGCACGAACAGCCTGGTAAACGTCTGCTTGCAATATTTTACTGCGTGCGAACCGCAGAATACGCGCTAAGTTTACGCCGGGACTACAAATCTGCGCAGAAGCTAACCACCGCGGAGAGCACGCCGCGGGGCGTCTGCTGTTTTGTTTGCCCCATACCGGTTTGTTTGCCCCATAAATCTGACGTCATTTCCGCCACACTTTTCGCAATGCATTGAGATACGATAGGGCCTCTCCTTAGTATTCCTTTCTCCATGGCTTGCTTGTGCCGTGCTACCTGCCATTTCTTCCTCCGTGCCTGCTGCTTGGCGTCTTCTAGTTGTGTTCTCTTCCGCTGTTCGCTCGTCGTGCCCGTTGGCAGATGTTATGGCCCGCTCACGCTAGCGGCAAGCGTGCCGCAACGGCGCGGTGCCGCAGAACATCGGCCGTCGCCGCCAGGGCCGTACCCAGGAATTTTTTTCGGGGGGGGGGGGGGGGGGGTTTGCGTGTAGAACGGCTGCCATTTTTTAAGATTTATACTGGCTTATTTTCGTGAATAAAACAAGTACATCGCTTACTTGTAATAATTCGATGGTACTTTTCAATTATTTGTACCCAAATAAAGAAATTGGTATGTCAACCTCAAATTCTGGTTAAAGCAAGAAATAAGTTTGGACAATAGCACCACCAAAGCCGGGGACACCGCGACCAACGGCTCCTGATGAAGTAACACAATGTAACCGCAGTACAAAAACGGTATGTATGTGTTACAAGCTGCCACTCTAGCGTCGCCAGCGCGAAGTCGGCGACGGGAATGGCAGCAGGTTAGGTCGTTCCGTACGTAAGCAGAGACAGTGAAGAGATCAGAGACGTGTGGGGAAAAACAAAACTCTAGTGATATTGCAGCACTGCAGAGGAATCTAGGAATATTGCAGAGGAATCTAGTACAACACTTAATACCAAATAACAAAATACATATAAAATCAATAAATCAGCTTACAAGAGAGAAGTATTACAAACTACACAAAACTAACCAACAATAAAACTACAGATGAGAAAGTCCGAAGGTATAAACAGGTGAAGGGATACCTGTGATGACCGGCAGCGTTGAGTCCACGACGATCGGATGCGAGAAGTCAGAGAGAGTTGTGGCACAGCTGCGATGTCGGCGGTGTTGCAGCGCTGGTGTTTCCGGGAGGCTAGTGCTTGAAGCCGATCTCGGGCAGGTTGAGCTTACTCGAGATTCAAGTACCGATGCCTACGTTACAGACGTTAATTTCGCGTCACAACTAGACGAATGGCTAAGTTTAGGTGGCCAGCCGATACGGAGCCACAACCACTTAAGGGATACTCCGTCCGCTTCATCGGTTCGAACTTTCTTGAAGTAAGACGCAAGACTCCTTTGCTTCGTAGTTGCAGAGTGTCTTTTCATTTTGCTGCCGCAATCCTGTGCACGCACACAGAAGTGGCCAGTGGCTCCAAAAAGACGTTTGCGACTGCTTCGACTGCCTGGCGTGAACGGCGGGCGATGTTTTCTTCCTCTCTTATCCACTTTACAGTGGCTAGAATGTATAGAAGTGTGATGAACGCGCCGGCTCCCGCGTGGCGCATGTGTTTTCTGAACGCCGCTACAGCTGGTGTGCATGCAGGCCCATTATTGTACTCCAGCTGCAGCAAACTGGATTAACGCTACTTAAAGACCTTTTCACAGAAGACTCCATGGGCACTGCATACTCCCCTTAATATACGTGAACCCCCAAGAATGCACTGCCGAGACATTTGCACTCCCGTGGTACAGTCCAGAAAGGAGGTGTTGCTCCGTTCCTGTGAAAAAGTCACCTTTTCACAGACGGCCCCCTGGGCGCCTGCATAATTCTCTCTGGGCTGCGCTAATTAAATAGCCGTGACCCCTCAAAAATGCACTTTGTAGGCTGTGACGTCAGCCTCTGTACTCCCGCGCGCAGCCCAGCTTGGCGGCGTTTTTTCTCTCCTGTGAAAGTTGACCGCTGGTGCCGGATTGTGTGCCGGCTGTATCCTCGCTTTGTGCGCTTTGTAGGGAGGCGCATATACCTTCTGTGTACAGAAGAGGTAGATTTCCTTGCGTGTGGTTAAGGTTGTTCGAAGTTGCTCGGATATGCCAGTCTTTCAGTAGATGTCATCTTCGATGATTCGTTTCGGTGGCGAGGACTACAGTTTGAGAAAAGTTTACCCTGCAGCCTGCGTCCTCGGAATGCGCCGCTGAGTTTTTCCGCTTAGGGGTTACGTCGTGTTGGTGTTGCCGTTGCTGTCGAACTGTTTACCTTCACAGAAAGAGACGCGCTTTTCGTAGGAACCCAAAGCCGACACGTGCGGTCCGCACAGACGGATAACTTCTCCAGCGGCAATGCACAAGGAAAGCATCTGGAATCAATAAAGGAGCTGCCACGGGGTGAAAGACGAAGGAACGCGAGGGCGAAGTGCAAAGCTGTACAAATAGGGCAGGTGCGGGGGAGGGAGCGCTGAGGTGTTCTGGTAAAAGGGTAGGTTTGAAGAAAGGAAGAAGAGGGAAGCAATGCCAGGAAAGTTGCAGTGTAACTTTGGCAGCTGGTGGTCGCTGTGAAGGCGTGTAAATATTTTAGTATCAACCGAAAAGTTAAAGCATCAAAAAATTTCGGGGGGGGGGGTCAGAACCCCCTCAACCCCCCCCCCCCCTAGTTACGGGCCTGGTCGCCGCACGCGCGAGAGCTGTCCAACTTGCACGGCAAGCTTCGCCGGCGAGGCATTCGCGCCTCCGAAAAACATGGCAGCACTGCCAAAAGCGGTTGTCGTCCACTTCGAACATAGAGTTAATATAATATATTAACTCTATGACTTCGAATCTATCAAGTGGCCGCCGTGCGCTCTGTAACGTGTAAGTTCCGAACTGATGCTTCCATTTGCTTTAGATTCATGTCCTTAAGCTTCGACAGCAATGTATTCGTCCCGATTCGGCGCCGTTTTTGAGAGCCATAGTCAAATAATCGATGCTGTAAGCTTAGCGAGTCGAGATGGGTGCTTCCGAATGCTCGGAGGACATAGATTACGCGTTTGTTAGTTGTTTCTAATCCTCCATAGCTGGCCTGGTTCGGCGCCCACCGCACTTAAAGTGACTTTAACCGCACTCACGCTCGCGCGCCGCCTACGTGACCATTTTGCGTGTTCACGTGGCCAGCTGTGGCTACCCGTCCTCCGGAAGTAGTGCTGCCTAGCTCGGTGCTCTTTGAAACCGAAACTGCAACTGGGCGCTCTAAAAACGTCTCTAAATAAATAACCGTCGCGCACTCGCGCAAACGAGGTTTGCAGTCGTGATAAGTGGATCATAAGCTATCTATTGCAACAATAAAAACAAGGTGCAAAATTTTTGTGTCAGTGCTCCTTTAAAATTCTTAGTATTAGAATTGATATTAGTGACGAAAAATGGACCGTAACACGTCGCTTTCCTTTACCGAGTCTTCTTACGTAGTCTTGAACACCTGCATTCAAGGATAAACAAAAGAAGAAAGCTGTTTTTTCGTTTAAGTAATGAAACTTTTCGATAAAATATGTAAGGTATTTATGCGTTGACTAGGCAAAACTGTTCGACATTCACCGTTGTGGAAAGCATTGTTAGAACCCGGGGGAAAATTTTTGTACGAAAGCCAGGGCCACTACGGTGGCCCTGTAACATAGCGAGCACGCACACTGCAGTGTTCAATTTGGCTCCATGCGCACGTTCCTCTTTGCCAGGTAGTGGCTGATTACTGAACTCGCTTGGTGAAGTCATGCACACTTTGTTCTGAAAAGAAGCAATGCGGAATAATAGTTGTCATAGCAGACCATACTGTACTCTATATTGTCCGTAATTTAGTACCACAGGCGAATCCCCAAGCAATGACGGCCGCTTCAACGAAATTCCCGCCAATATGAACCACTTGACGGCTGCGTCTCCATTTCCACAATCTCTTCGTATAGCTAATTAAAATTGTCAATAGTGTTTTCTTATGCATTGAAAAATCATCGACCTTAGTACGATAAATAAAAAATTACAGCATATCCACGGGTGAATGATGAAGAGCTTGGGCGAAGCTCCTGAAGCAATCATGGTCTCGGGATTCGCTTCTCGTTGAGCCCGTTTCGCAGCGGCGTCCTTGGCGGGCACCTTCTCGGGATCCGGCTGGCTGCCGCCAAGCGAGCGCCCGCCGCTGCGCATCGTTCATGCTCCACCAACGATCCGACACGTACGGCGATGATCGAGGAGAATGAGAGAGGCGCTCGCTCCCCGCGCATCCCCGCGAAGCCCGAGCAGCAGCCAATCGGAGAGCAGCGGCACTTCTAGCGCCATCTAGTGTCGATTCACACAAGCGCCATATTGCATACAATTCTATTGGACCAACGCCATCTAGGAAATGAGACGAGAAATGATGATGACGACACGGATTGTGTACAGCGGCATCTAGAATATCGTCCCTGAACTGCAGTTTGTATGTACGTCTATGAGACAGCGGCACCTGCCGTCTACGCCGGACAGAGATACTGCCGTTGACGCCGGACAACGGAATATGACAAGGTTAGACTAAGAGGAGCTACGCCCCTAAAAACGCATGGGAAGCTGCTCGGTGCAGGTGAACCGGCTGGGACTGAGACTCACGACGCAATAAACAAAACAGAAAGCCGCCATGCCGCAATAGTGCTTGCGATGCAAAGCGCCCTCATGGAGGTTCAGCGGAAATGTTTTGAATCATGTGTCTGAGCACAAACAACACGCGTTAGTTCGATTTTTACAGTATTTTTAATCGTTTTTAGTTTCAAAACCATACTTTGATCGAAAGCGGTAGTAAACCTCAACATCCTGGGATCTATTGTGTCTTGCAAGAACACAGTCCCAGCAAGACACAATAGATCCGAGGCTGTGCAGATTTACTAACACTTTTCTTTCAATGCCTTCCAATCTGAGATTGGTTTGGCACTAAAAACACAGAATGTAAAGTTGCTGACACTCTTCGGTGGAATTTTCTCGCGTGTCTGCATGCTGCTACGACGGTAACCTGTCCCACAAATGACAGTAGTGATACACTCGGCTGGGCGCTGCCATGCTTTAACTCGGATTGCAACTATGTAAAACCAACTTTCGATTCAGGCCTGAAAATTCTCTTCTTTTTGAGTGTGAATAATAATAATACTAATAATAATAATACTTTATTAACATTTGGCACAGTAACAATGTGATACAAAATTGGCCTGCCAGAGCCTCATTGAGCTTGAAGCGCAGAGCCGACAGACAGCAGACAACAGGAATTCATTTAACTAGGACCACTAAAATGCAGACACCTTTTTTTTTTCTATCTAACTTTTCGCGCATACATGCAAACAATAGACGCGCATGTACAGCAGTGCACGACGAAATAAAGCTTATGGTAATACATATAACGTCACCTAGCCTTACATGAGTTCACCATTCGTACATGCAATGGCATAAATACAATAACAGCTAGAATATCACATTTTCGGTGAAGTAATAAACAAATGCGGGAAAGCCATGAAAAACAAAAGGACACATGCTAAAGCAATGTAACATCATTCTTACCCGTAGAGAAAAAGAAAACAAAAAATTCTATTGCCTTTAATACACCAACAGCTATGCGCAGCCTGAAATATGTGGTTACCTTAAGGTTTTGATACCACAGCGGCATTTACCGGAGGAAAAGTACAGATATCACAGAGGAGGCAAAGATTAATGCGACGAAGAAGTTGCTTCAGCTTGAATTTTGTTTTTGCACTTGTGTGTTTTGTATTCGCACTTGTGTCTGTTCTTTTTATCCGTGCATGTTTTCTGAGCTTCTAAAGAGTTGTCTAACAAACGCACTCTTCCGCTCTTAAATTATAGTGTAAGGCAGCAGTAGCGTCGACTGCACCTGTTTCTACTCAGCCGCACACACGAAACCACTTCTCCATAACTTTTGTTTCTCTCACTTACCTGGCTGTAGTCTGATCAACATTTCAATCGGTAAAACTCTGTCACATTACTTCTCTGCGCACTGTATTGCCGCGGTCAAGCTCGAAATGTTGAGCGAGCCCCGAATCGAGCAGAAAAGAGGGTCACATACATTCAAACAAGCACCGATGACATATACAAACAATACCGACTCCAGGCATTCAAACGAGCATCGACGGCGTTAAATCAAAATGCCGCTGCTTCAGAGTGGCTCTACGCAGAAGATGTCGTGCTGTCACGAGAAAAGGGCGCTGTGGGAGAAGCAGCGGCAAAAATGAAACCTAAAAAATTCGGCAGATCCCACGTACCATGGTAATCGATGTTATGCGAAGCACCCGCAGGAAGGTGACTGTGTCCCAATTTTTCACAATGAACGAAACTTTACGGAATTCCTCTAGAGAAATGTGCAGATGGTATGTATACGCATGCACATATTTTGACGAGTCGCACATGTGTTATATAACCAGTTGTTTAGAGTTGCTTAAAGATACCAACAGCAACATAGGTGTTACCAACACCAGAAGCAGTAAGCTGACATGTAGTGCTTATTTCCTTTAAAACTGGAAAACGCGAATTCGAATAGGACAATGAAGGAAATCAGATGCACAGGACAGGCGCTACTCGTAACTAAGCTTTATTCAAAAAAGTTTCCATAGATATATACACAGCCGAGTGGCACCCGCATGCGCACTGCACGTACGTTATAGTCACAGTTGCAGTTGTTAGAGTTGCGTTGCAGTTGTTATGCCTATACTTATCCGCTATTACTGAGAACGCATGCACGTTTCACGAACTCGTGTGCTTGTGTGGAAGGTGTTCTTGGCGGTTCTTGAATTAGGTCATCATCACCGTGATCAGTGAGCGCCAGCATCCCGACAGGATTTGTTATCGGATCCGCTCGTGATCCTGGCTACGAACGATCTAAGTGTAGTGAAGTACAAGGCATAGTAGAGCTGGTGGAAACTGTGGATGGTTTTACGAATAAATGACCTATGATGCCTCCTGTCCTGGACGTTTCACCGAGGTCTTGTGATGCTCTATCCACATCAGAGCCGTCCTGTATGCAGTCTAAGAACCAGGCGTTGTTGGGTTTTGATAAATCAATGCCAAAGTCACCGGTAATCATGAGGCACGTGGTCCTCTCGACAGAGTTATTGTAGGAAGCATTGATCCCGATTTTTGCGTAATCCACGTGGTCGACGTTGCGGACCATGTGGACGAGTGGATGGTAGCCCTGCGTCTTCCATAGGTGCTCTGTCTTCAGCTCCCTAACTTTCCTTGCGTCGGCCGCTGTGGCGTAGTGGTTACGGTGCTCGACTGCTGACCCCAGGGCCGCGGGTTCGATCCCAGACGCGGCGGTCGCATTGCGATGAAGACAAAATGCCAGAGGCCCGTGTACTGTGCGATATCATTGCACGGTAATAAATACCAGATGGTCGAAATTTCTGTAGCCCTTCACTACGGCGTCTCTCATAATCATATCGTGGTTTTGGGACGTGAAACCCCAACAATTACTATAATTATCACTTTCCTTCCGTGACAACGTGTATGCTTACTGTTACTGCGTTGATTGAGAGACTGTTGTCACCTGTGGTACATACTCGCATAAGATCAACACTGGTATGCGGTATGTGCCACACGTGACTGAGGGAAAGCGTTTTAAATGCGAAGCATTTCTTAGCGAACCTCAGGCACTTCGGGCGTTTCTATCTACGTATCTATCTATCTATCTATCTATCTAGCCGCCTACGTGTGGGTGCTCTCCTGGCCGTCTCCGTAACCTGTAATATACCAAAATTGGCGCAGCAGGGGATAAGTGTATGACGAATACCATTCACTGGTCATGACATGAATAACGCAAAATACCTGTCGCGTACGTCACGAAACCCTTTCTCTCAGTCACGTGTGGCACATACCCGCATACCAGAGTTCATGTTATGCGGGTATGTGCCACAGGTGATACAAAGTCTCAACCAACACAGTAACCGCGAACACACACAATGATACGGAAGGAAAGTGGTAATATTAATAATTTCTGGGGTTTTGTGTCCCAAAACCACGATATGATTATGAGAGACGCCGTAGCAAAGGGCTCCGAAAATTTTGACCATCTGGTATTCTTTAACGTGCACCGGGATCGCACAGTACACGGGCATCTAGCATTTTGCCTTCATCGAAATGGGACCGCCGCGGCCGGGATCGAACCCACGACCTTCGGGTCAGCAGCCGAGCACCGTAACCGCTACACCAACCGCGCCGGACGCAGGCAAAGTGAGGAAGCTGAAGACATAATACTCCTGGAAGACGCTCAACTACCATGCACTCGTTTACGTGGTCCGCAACGTGGGCCACGTCGATTACGCAGAAACCTGGGTTAATGCTTCTTACAATAAATCTGCCGAGAGAAGCAGGCCTCTCATCGTTACCAGTGACTTCAACATTATTTATGAAGACCCAACAACGCCCGGTCGTTATACTGCATGAAAGACGGCTTGAATGTGGACAGGGCATCAAGAAACCTCGCTGCCACGTCCAGGAGAGGACCCATCATAGATCATTTCATCGCAAGCGGCACCCAGGATTTCCACCAGCTGTGCTATACCTCGCACTTCACTACACTTAGACCCATCGTAGCCGCGATCACAAACGGATCCGATTAACAAGTCCGGTCCAGCTGCTGGTGCTCACTGATTACGGTGATGATGACCTTGTACAAGAACTGTCAAGAACCCCTTCTACACATACACACGGGTTCGTGGAACGTGCGTGCGTGTCCATCATAAAGGACAAGTATAAGCGTAACAACTGTAACTGTGACTGTAACGTACGTGCAGTGCGCCTGCGCGTGCCACTCGGCTGTGTGTATATCTAGGGAAACTTTCCTGAATGAAGCTTAGTTGCGAGTAACGCCTGTCCTGTGCATCTCTGTTCCTTCTTTGTCCTGTTCAGATTCGCGCTATCCAGTATTGAAGATTATAAACACTACATATCAGCTTACCGCGTCTGGTGTTGGTAACACTCATGTTAGCATCATTGCGCAACAGTAAACAACTGGTTATATAATACATATATATACTCTTCAACATATGAGTGTGCGCATACTACTTCCACATTTGTCTAGCGTCATTCCGTAACGTTTCGGTCAATGTGAAAAATTACGCCAGTCACCATCACGCGCATGCTTCGCATAACATCGATTCCCATGGTACGTGGGATATGCCGAATTTTTTTTTGACGTAGGCGACATGTATTTTGCGTTATTCATGTCATCACCAGTGAATCGTGTTCGCGATACACTCATCCTGTGCTATTCAAATTTTGGTATCTTACAACCTATGCGGACGACCGGGAGAGCGCCCAGACGTAGGCGTCTAGATAGATGGATAGATAGGTAGACACGTAGATAGATACGCCCCAAGTGGCTGAGGTTCGCTAAGACATGCTTCGCATTTAAAAAAAAATTTGAGGAGGGGCGAAGCATGTAGGGAAGGGTGTTTCAGCTTCAATAAACTGAAACCTGTGGAGGGGCGAAGCATGCTGTGTGCGCCGGTGTTTTCCACAGCAAAATCACTGCAAACGGGCAATTAGAGACACAGGAAAGATTAGACAGAGGGACCCGCAGCCCGCTTTTAGTTAACGTGCACGCTGTGAATCTTTATTGTGTAACTACGCACAAGAGAAATCTCGCACCGGCACTACATTGCAGGTGATGAACCAGTGCATATATATATATATATATATATATATATATATATATATATATATATATATATATATATATATATATATATATATATAGACGAAGTGGCCTTTGAATGGTTCTTTAGCGCAAGCAGTCGGTTTTTTTCAGTCAAGAAGCTCGCCAGCAGACGTTGCCTGCGTCGGCATTGCCTCGAGGACGAGGGCGCGTTCTGGTTCCTTGTTAGCTTATAGTTCAGCGCTCATTGCAAAAAGAGCGTTTCCATAGTCAACGCGCCGCGCTGAGGCGGTGGTGCCATTTCTTGCGCTCAAGCAAATGGACCTTCGCGACAGCAGACGACGATGCAAGCCGACACGCCTAGACACTGAGGTGCTTAGCCCACAAAACGCTAGGGGAGACTTAAAAACAGGCGCAAAGGCAGCACCGCTCGCTGTTGCGGAAGCGTACACAAGAATTGCGAAAGGCGAAGTGCAGTGAAAATTTTCATTTCGAACTCTCCCGTAAGCCGAGATGAATGCTCGCTGGAAACGTTGTATCGTAGGATGTTGTTTGGCTGATATTTTCGGATTATGGTGGACCACCATGGGGTATAACGTGGCCATCTAGGGGGAGTATTAACATTGCTAATTTTACGCCGTTGAATCTATTTTAGGTAACGCATACTAATTTAGAAATGCCAAACTTTATAATCGTCAGTATGCGACCGGCATTGCCCTATCTCAATTGAGATCAGGGGTGTGTACAGCCTGCGTCTGTTTAGCCAAATGGGTCGCAGGGTTTCAGAATATCTGCCGCGAGGAGAGCAACACCTGCGGCCGTTTCAAACTCTCTTGGAATGCGTGCCTGCTTCGATTACAGTCGCGATGTAGCCATAGCGCCATCATTATTCATTGTGCGAATTAGCGAAGTAGCCACTACGCATCAGTGCGCCAATACACTGGGTTAGATTGTGGATAAAACCTAGTTTTTTGTATCATTGCTCGCCATAGTTGCGACCGGAACCGGCGGTGGTGGTGGCGGCAGATGTCATTGCCTCTGAAATCGGCTGTTGTCTTGAGCTCATAACAGCTTAAGCTGTAAATAAAGTGGATGTTTATCGCCGTGGGTGAGACATTTGGCTTTTGTGCTTATGGTCATAGCTTCGAAATCTTCCATGGCCAAGGCCTTTTTAAAAATTTATTGCGTCTTTTTAAAAAATTACCTATTTAGAACGATACGTCATGTTGGGTGTCCGGAAGGACACACAGATTTCCGCGTTAGGTTGTCCTTATATTGCTCACGCATTTATTCCTATTTCTTAGCTTCATTATTACTTGTATGGTAGTTTTCATCCTATGTGCACTGCAGGCACAAGCCCCCATGGTACTAGCGAAAATCTACCCTACAATGTGCGAGCATCAATTGTGAACAAATGACCATCAAACGCAGCTTCCCTTGACGAGGTGTCCTCACGTAGGTTGAACAACCGCATTGAAGGAAAAAAAGTGCAAAGCGGTATTATTCTTTTTGTAGACAATGCCAGTAATATATAAAAGTTGTAAGGCATTACCAATTTGACTCCGCCAGACTGCTCCATTGTCACCCTGCTAAAGACATTTGTAGCACCGGAAAAAGAATATTATTCTCAAAGCTCACGCACCTACGGTGGTCCTGTAAGGTAACGAGGACGCACATTGCACACATGATTCTGGCTCCATCCGCACAGCCCATTCTGACACACTACTCGTATGGCATAGTGCTCTTCCATAAATGAGCATTATATCAGTTAAATTCAAGAACAAACATCAGTTTGCGCCCTAGAAGTGCACTTCACCGGCACTTCACGTTTGGTTATGCAGGCTGGTTTTCGCTCAAAGCGTAAGTTACTTGCCGCTTAACACAAATGGAAGGTAAAATTCCTCATCGCAGACTAAAGAAACTTGGGTGGTCGCTTAAGTTTCACCTACAAGAGTGGAACGCGTTAGCGTAATCGGACACCGTTCGCATCACATGCGACCACTGTGCGACCACCTGTCCACCATCACATGGACCACCTGTCCACCGTGTAGCGGAGTTTGCTTTGCAAACTCCGCTCCACGGTGGACACCTCAGCTGCAGCGCGAGAACAGAAACATCTGGGCTCGTAACGTTGTTTGTTTTAACCTCTCGAAGAAGGCCTAGTGCAAGTGCAATTGGACGGTGGCCAGTACGTCAAAAGTTTTCATTTCGGTAATAGTGGTGAAGTGCCGCCGAATGTGAAAGCAGTACGTGCAATCTACGCCGCTGCCCACTTTGTTCAAGTTGTAGGTGACCATGGCCATCAATTCTATGGCCATCAATCTAGACTTGTGGGGCACTACGCCACGCTCCACTTTTTTTTCTTTAATGCATGGAAAGATGACCTGGTATTACTCTGTACCGCGCACTAGATTATTCGTCACATTAAAATTACCACGCACATCACCCACACTTTTGCCTACATTAGGAGGCATTTCCAACACACCGCTCTTACCGTAAAGAGACCAGTCAAAACAAAGCTCACGGCTTGGCTTCATCGTTATGGGTTGCACATTGAAGGTAGACGCAATCTTCCTTTACAATAAAATTCGCGTCTCTATAAAACACAAACAGCTGCCGATCACGAATGACATTGAATAACCTGTGTTTTCTCACGCAGTCGAACGATACACCATGCAGTACAGCGGCTGTTTCAATGTACTGATTTGCATCTCTATCGGTAGCTGCAACTATATATCATAACCGATAAAAAAAACAGATTGAACGTGTATGAAAGTATGTCATCATGTTAGTTCAACAAGGCGTACTAATTGACCAGTCTGCGTCAGCGAAGTGCTGGCGAGGGCGCCGGCGTCTTTCGGTAGCTGCCTTGGTGCATTTTCTGAAAGCGCGTCGCAACGATGCCCATCGCTTTTTGTACGGACACCGTACGCAAGAAAAAATGGTTCGTTCAGGTTACCCGATACCAGTGCTCCACTGTACACTCATTCTTACACGTCGGAATTGCGTATCCTTAAACCTAGAAGCGCCGACAGCACGTAAACACGGACTCGGCTGGTGCTCTAGGCCTACCTTCGCTGGGAGTCGTTCAAGTCATATTGAGTGCGACCGATCACGGCGCAAGTCGCTCACAAAAGTTAAAAAATGCGCGTTTTAGCGTCGAAAGTTTTTCACTGTGACATTAAAATACAGCCGAGGTAAGCGAAGGAGCGAGAATTGCCAGAGATGCGTTTGCGTTGTGGTTATATCGACGGGCGTTGTTTTTCTGGAGTACATGCCCCGCCTGCCGCGGCACCGTATGTCGGATTGGAAGCCAGATCATAGCGTCGTAAAGTATTCATCAGCTAGCCCTGGTAAAAGATCGTCGCAAGTGTATTTGTAAGCGCGTCGCTACAACTCTCAGACTTGGGCATGAGCGGCTGCACTGTATTGAGCCGATATGATAAGAGTCCCGGCTAATATTTGGAATTTACTAATGAAAACGGCGTTGAATATTATGCAATTTTTTAGTAAAAGGTCGATGTGCCAACAGTATCCCTAATGATAATGAGATATTTACACGTGTTCCGTGTGTTTTTGCTGTTTAATACGCACAGCAGAGCTGTTGCCACCGGTACTGCAAAGGGGGCAAAACACCATGGATATATATACCGGCTACTGCGTGTATGGTTCTGTGTAGCGCCAGCCGTGTGTATGTTCAGTGTGGCTGTGTTGTGTATGACTGAGTGTGCAGATCTGTGTATGTAACGTAAGCTTCAGGCATTCCAGTAAGGTTTACTGCTACATTGTAAAAAACGCACGACGGTTTTCTTTTTTCTATTTTTTTAGTCGTTAGTCCTAGCAGCAATAGTGATTCTACTCTTGGAGGGAGTTCCATACACTCTAGCCCAACCAGCATGGTAAAACCACGGCCGCTACATAAAAAAACAGGTTCGGCCTGCTGCGTCGCGTCGCCGTCAATGGGCGAGCACGGGTCGGCTGAGCGGCAGCTGTTTTGGGTGAGGGCGCCACAAGCACGGTCCGCGGTCCGCAAGGCAGACGCTGGTTCGTGTTACTATGTGGTCGCCTCAGGATTTATGCGTGTCCGTGTGCTTTCTCGTGTCTTTCTTGTGTGTGACTGCGCGTGTGTGCAGCTTGCCTCATGTTTCCTGCGCATGAGTACGGTTTTTTGGTGTGCGCGTGTGTGGCGGACGGTTTTTTTTGGCGGTGTGATGACGCGAACCTGTTGTGTGCCGCTGTGCAACTCGAACGTGTGAAAAGACGCTACTGTGAAGTACCACGTATTCCTATGGGATCTACAGTGTCGGGAAGCGTAATACTCGTAACAGAGCACTTCTTTCTGTCACAAACGAGCGCTAAAACAGCCGCGCGCCGCCGCATCCTGACTACAGCATCAAGCCACTGCGCTAACTGCTACCCCCAACGGGTGCGGGCAACGAAAAAAAAAAAAAAAGACAAGCATCAAAAGGCGCCCGGGGCGAACCCCTACCCTCTCCACCGAGAACGGCGTCGCGGTCGCGACAGCCTAAGAGCCACGCAGATCGGGAGAATTCAAGAAATCAAAGTGGAACCGACCGATTCCGCAGACGAACCGGCGAGACGAATCCCTTTCCCCTAGCTGTCGCTGCGCTACGTGCTACGAGCCGAACAATCACTTGGAGTGTTCGCGAAACCGGGAAGGATCCAAACGAGAGACGACGGACGGTAGGACGGTAGGGTGAAGTCGGCGAAGAAATTATGTTGTTCGTGTGAGTCGTGTAGTGCGGTCAGTTGATCTTGGATAATCGAGTGATGACACCCTGGGAGCACTGTTTAGAAGAGTGTCGCCGAATGACGGTGACCAGAGCTGGATATTGTTTGTTTCATGGAAGAGAAATATACGAGAAACGTTCGAAGAATTGTGGGCTGCACACGTTTGGTGAATATTCAAGGCGTTTAATTGTTCTTGGATAGTTTC
Organism: Rhipicephalus sanguineus; assembly: GCF_013339695.2. Taxonomy (NCBI): domain Eukaryota; kingdom Metazoa; phylum Arthropoda; class Arachnida; order Ixodida; family Ixodidae; genus Rhipicephalus; species Rhipicephalus sanguineus. The sequence continues at coordinate 69,653,701 of NC_051184.2, read as the reverse complement.
TAATGGATGAGAGTGCATTTGTAGCACGGTAAGTTTGTTCCCGTTGTTTTAAACGTCATCTAAGTGTTGTTGTGAGTTGTAATTGATACCTACCGAGTGTGGATGTTTGCGTGGTGCTTGTACTGCCTTAACTCAGAATATATTTTGTTTGTGTCGTCAACTCTTAGCTCTAACTCTTGCTTTGGACCACAACTGGCATTTGTTGGCGCACTAAAATGACCTACATTTAAATTGTGTGTGCTTTCGTGGTGCGTTTCGGTGGGCCGATAAGTCAGCCCTTGGAACTTTCCCGGCGACTGCCTGTCCATTAACGGGATCAGTCACTGAGTGACACTTTTCATTTCAGTTGAGTCAAACGGGCAGCATTCATTGAGAGTATTGAGGCCCACTCTACAAAACATTGGCACTCCAAGGCAAACTGTTCACAAAAGTGGGGTAATCGGCAGTTCTAATAACGGCTTCACTATTCAACCTGTAATGTGCAACTATAAAACGCCTTGTCTACGGCCTGATTGGAGTAAGTGTCGGGCGTACAAACGCGGCTGTCGAAGCGCTTCTCCGTGAACAGCTGGACCGTTGTGGTGGCGCCAGAGCGGGCGCAAGGAGAACTAAGCCCCGGACGCCGTTTCGGCGCCACGCAGCAGGCCGCACCTGTTTTTTTTTTATGTAGCGGCCGTGGTAAAACTCTATGAGGTAGTAACGTAATTCCAGCCGAGAGTGTATGTACTCCATTTAAGAAGCGTGATTTTAATATGGCGAAGGAGCTTGTTCACTCTCGTTCAGCCAGAGTACCATAACTCTGTCGAGGGAGTGTGCCTACTCTGTGCAGCAGAGAGTTTCCAGCACTCCTGAAAAGGGAGTGAAATATGAGACAAGCGTTTACTCTCGCAAAGAGAGTTGCTAGCACTCTCTTGCCGCTGTGGCACTTACTTGCACTAATTGTTGTTTATGCAAATTTTCGCTAATATTATTTTATTTGAAATTTTTATAATTTCGATTTTTTGACATACCTGAATGTCCATTCTATCATAGAGAGCACTTAGCCTAACGCCTTCCACCCCTTTTTTATTTTAAATGAGGCGCACATCCAGGCCCAGGCTGTTGTATGCTGTCGTATGCTGTCTTATGTTCTCGTATGCAGTCGTCGTCTCATGTAGATTTGCGTAACAGCGGCAAAACCACGTACAGCATAGCCATCTGTAGCATATATGGGCGTGCTCGCAACAAGGAGAGGTCTTCTTCCTCTTGTTCTTCGAACGCCTTGATGATGATATGAAGTGCGGAGCATTTTAGGGGCTCGGGCTCTCGTATGCTGTCGTATACTGTCGTAGCTGGGCATAACTCAGGCAAAACCACGTATATAAATTGAACAAAAAAGATGAAGCACGTCAGAAATAGAACGAGAAAGAAAGGGAAAAAATAAGAAAAAATATACAAATAAACAGAATTAAAGTGACAAAGAAAGACAGGAAACACTGGAAAAGAGGAAAATAAGGAAAGATAGGAGGGAAGAAAGAGAAAACCAAAGATAAACAACGAAGGCCGCCCAGCTCCGCACGTCCTTCAGGCTCGGCACCACTAGTGCAAGGTTGCTTTAATTTTTTACTTTTATCAAGGATTTTCATATTGCCCTAACTGTATTGTATTTCATTTATTATTTCTTACACTTTATTTTAAGGCATACTTTAATGTCCACTCTATCCCGTACAACGCTTAGCTTAACCTATTCCATCCTTTTTTATATTTTTAATATTTCTATCAAGGCTTTCGGACAACTCAAACCGGCACTTGAAACTTTGAAAGTATAGTATTGAAACATAGCAAGGAGTGTCACTCGGTACTCATACCACTGAATAAAGAAAGAAGACCAAAGCCAGTTCCGTCCCAAGTGAAAGCTGCGTGAACTGAATGGCATTGATTCGCCTGTATTTAACTTGTGTTTGTCTTGTATTTACCTGCTCTTTTGTGTTGTCTTCTCTTGTTTATTAAATTCGAAGCATTTTTTAGCGACCCTTTGGCGCTTTGAGCGTTTCTATCTATCTATCTATCTATCTATCTATCTATCTATCTATCTATCTATCTATCTATCTATCTATCTATCTATCTATCTATCTATCTATCTATCTATCTATCTATCTATCTATCTATCTATCTATCTATCTATCTATCTATCTGTCTGTCTGTCTGTCTGTCTATCTATCTATCTATCTATCTATCTATCTATCTATCTATCTATCTATCTATCTATCTATCTATCTATCTATCTATCTATCTATCTATCTATCTATCTATCTATCTATCTATCTATCTATCTACATGCCTACGTATGGGTGCTCTCACGATCGCCTCCTTAACTTGGTGTAGACCAAAAGTGGCATGGGAGGTTACGAGAGTTTGACTAATATGATTGTTCGGCATGGAATGAATAACGTGAAAGTCCTGTGGCGTATGTCAAACCCTTTACTCCAGACTCCTGTGACACATACTCGTTTAACACAGGCCGTGGTGTACGGGTATGCGCCACAGGTGAATGAATGAATGAATGAATGAATGAATGAATGAATGAATGAATGAATGAATGAATGAATGAACTTTATTAAAATCCGGGCGAGGCAGGGAGAAGAAGGGATTAACCCCTGTCCCGTCCCACTCTCCGTCGATGATGATGGCATCAGGTGACGGCTTGAAGCCCTTGGACCCGGGCGGAATCCTCGGCTTGCCGGACGGCTTAAAGTTGGTTGGTCAGCTTGTCACTGGTGAGTGCCGCCTCCCAGCGGCAGCGATGTCGACGCAGCCGATCCGCAGCAGTGACCACAGCCGCAGCGGCGGTCGGCCCTTGCCCTCGCGCGGTGGTAGCAGTTCATCCCTGCTAACATGCGTCGCGAAGTTAAGCGGCGGCAGCGAAATTAGCTCTCTCGGCACATTCCGAAAGCATGTGCCGCAATGTGGCTCTTTCTCTGCACGCTTTACACGCGCCCGTCGGGTATATGCTCGGATAACAGATGCGTAGGATCGCCGGGCTAGGGAATGTGTCTGTTTGTAGTAATCTCCAAGTTACGGCCTGTATTTTGTTTAATTTTTCGTGTGGTGGAGGGTATTTGCGTCTGTTTAGTTTGTAATGTTGTGTGATGTCGCTGAATGTGGTCAGGCGATCGCTCCATGACCATTCCGGTTGCTGTTTTTGTGTTCTTACACTCTCTGAGGTGGAGGCGGCCACCGAATCGGCCGCGACTCGGTGAGTGAGACCTCGAGCCGCCGTGTGGGCCGCCTGGTTGCCTGCAAGCGGGACGCTGGTGTGTGCCGGGGTCCACAGGAGGAAGACCGTGGCATTTTCGGTTTTGAAGTGCAAGGACGGTGACGTCGAGGCCATTGCTCCTCCAAGGTCGCCGCCGTCCCTGCTGCCATAGCGAGTTTGAAGTATGCGGCCCGCCTGCCATGAGATGTGCGCGCGCGAAGCCACGGACGGCAGCCTGCGAGTCGCTGATCACGACCGCAGCTTCCGGTGCCGCGACCAGTGCCTCTTCGGCCGCCTCTATGTGTTCCGTACACACCGTGGCGCTCGCGCTGCATTTGCCCGTGTGATTCAGAACTGCGATCGCATGAGCACACCTTCCCTCTGGGTATCGCGCGGCGTCCACGTACACCGCCTCGTTGCTGTGGGCATACAATCTTTGCAGGTCGCTCGCTCTTTTGTTGCGGCGCCCGACGTGGTGCGTCGGGTGCATGTTCTTGGGGAGCGGCGGGACCGTGAGACGGTCGTGGACTGTGATCGGAACCATCGTCTTCTCCGCGCATTGTGCGTGGTATGTTCTGCCGAGTGACTCGCACAGGTGATTGACAGTGTATATCTGCGCAGGATCGGCGAGAACAGACGTTGGTAATTTAAATGCGTGAGCGTAAAGAAAAACCGACACCGTCAGCGTTGACCTGACGAATGCAAAAAATAAAAATTTGGATCCCAAGAAGAATCGAACACAATCATTCTGCGTTGCAGTGAGAAATACTGCCATAGAGCCACGCCAGGTCTAGAAACTGCTTTGGAAAAACAGCCTATGCAGGAATATTGTCGGTGCAACGTCAGTTGTGGTTGTGGTGCTGGCTATCTAATTTTATAAGAAACCAATAACCACTTTACCTGTGCTTCTACGATACAGGCGTCATATCAGGTTAACGTCTGTGGTTCCAGTGTGGGCTCCGCTTTTATAGCAGTCTAATAAGAATTACATTTGCATTCATATCATTCAGCAAGCTATGTCGTAGCGCTGCTCGACACCGGAGGAACACAATAACGAAAGTTACGTATGATTTTTCACATTATTACACTGTAAAGTGCACTTCGTTTCGATAATACTGACGTACGGTCTCCAACGCGAGTGCTGACGTTACGTCACACCATAAGTTACCCATTAAACGCTAGTGTTGTAGACAGGGTGTCGGAACGAAATGTTTTTCGTTTCGGTTTTAGTTTCGTTTCAGCGCAAAAAGTTCCGTTCCGTTTCTGTTCCGGAACGGAAAAAAGAAACGTTCCGTAACGGTTTTTTTTTCTTTTGTATGAAAAAAAAATTGAAGGTAAGGCAATCCTAAAAAAAACATAGGATTTGTGATGTAGTTACTTGCCCTCCTCTTAAGAAAGTGGGACAAGGGTAAAACACGTTCTTCAGAGGAGCGGAAGTAACTGTACCACGAATTTCTACCAACTAGCACAAACCAGTATTCATTTCAAAGTCATAGTATTTATTTGCTCACAAGACAAATACAAATTTTTTTAGTGGGCTCAATGCTTTGTATCAAGGCAGTGAGCACGATCTCAGAAGCAGCACGTCATTGAGTGTACTCTGTGATGTGCGAGGTCGCTGTTCTGATAAAACGATCGCCAGGCCTGCGTGGAACATGCAGAACTGTCACAGCAAAAGCTGGAGCGGACTTTGTAGAGCCCGTTGTTGCCTCTTGGGGCAACTAATACAAGTACACATGCAAGGTACCCACTACGTCATAAATCATCGCAATTTTTCTGAAGTAGCGAAGTTCCCACTATGCCATTTTTCGTCATTCTTCGGAGAATCGCGGTACCCGTTACACATCTGTAAGGCATTATCTGCACTTTGTGCTGTGGCTGATGAGGATAAAGAATTATGACTGAGCACTTTGCAGTGGGTGGGAAGGAGTGTTGCGGAATGGGCGCCTCCATTCCATTCCAATTCCATTACGGGGAATTAGAACTTGCAGCATTTCCATTCCTTTCAATTCCTCGGAATGGAAAAACTTCCCCCATTCCCACCCCGGGGAATGGTCAGGCAGTTCAATTCCATTCCTGTAATTCCTCAACGTAGGAAAGGCACCTTGGTAGTTTTATCGAGTTAAGAATGAACGCCCGATAAAGCTGATGTCATCAGATGCATTAAGAACTGCAAAAGTACGCAAGACACGTTACCAAGGCCGAGGGATAGTAGCTTGGTGACATATCTCGTGCAGTACAACCACCCTACCAATTCCCATAGGGGCAGTCCTCCCGCTACCTATAGTATTTGCATGGTCAGCATGGTTGAACGAATGGTGATGCTTTAATATTGTTTAACCTTAAATGCTTTAATACTAAATGACGACATATGGTATTTTTATGCTGGCAGAAGTTGTATTCAAGAAAACAAAGCAGCTTTGCCATGCGCCTGGAGCGGTCGTGAATATCGAGAAAGCTAAGATTTGGTTAATGGGGAACAAAACCTTCTAGATCTGTTGGTATTAGTTGGAACAGTGCACCTCTCGCGCACCTTGTGCCTTTGCATCGAATACAGAACACTGGGCCGCACTGCTCATCAGCACTCTCGCTTGTCAAGCGCGCCTCGCAAGCATGGATGGGGTGAGGAGAACTGTCTGTGTTCGCCTGTGCGCAGGCATGCAATGTCTTCCTTGTCGCAAAGGGTATTTACGTGTGTCAGGTACTAAACTGCTCGTGAGATAAAGATCAGGCTGTGCATAGAGTATTCACCACTTTCGTGTGGGGGTATCAATGGGAACCAACGCGCAGCGGTAATTTGTTTCTCCCTTCGGTATCTGCTGGGATAATGCATTTGTTTGTACAGTAACTTATGCCTCGGTTTGTAGTAGGCGCGTTGCTTATAAATGTACCGTGCTTGTAATCAGCCAAGCCATTTTAAAAATACTGTTTTACTGTTAATTTGCGAGGCTCTGACTTACTAACGTTTGAAGTTTGAAAAACAGCACGTAGACGAAAACGTGCTCTATTTTCGGAAAAAGACGTAATTCCATTCCCATTCCATTCGGTGGAAAGGGCGCTTAATTCGATTCCCATTCCATTCCTCCGAGCGTGTCCCCATTCCATTCCGGGATCGCGAAAATGTGGAATGATTCCGGAGTCATTCCAATTCAGGAGTGGCAACTCCGCAACACTGGTGGGAAGCATTAAACCACACACTCTTTGCGCTATTAGCATTGTGTGATGACTGGTTGTTATTTTACTCTTCTGCAACGATATACTACATATGTTAACGCGATTCCTTGCCCGACATGACGCCTGTATAGAGTATTTTTGCGATGGAGTTACAAGCACCAGCGTAGCACTGTGGTGGAAGACCCGACTGCCACGCAGAGGCCGCGGATTAAAATGCCACCCGATCCTATAATTTTGTTTCTCATTTAAGTTTTTCTTATATCACGCAAAGCGATCACGTACACCACACCGGCGGCCGCGGACAACTATGGAGCCAAAATCGGCTGTTGTGATCTCATAACAGCTTTCGCTGTAACAAACTTCAGCGCCGACAATGCCCTCTCCACTTCGGCCTGCTTGACAGGCGCGCAAAAGTCCACTTGCGTTAATATAAACATCTCTGGTTGCCACTGTTCTCGTTTTTCGGACAATTTCAGCATATCTTTGCTTTGGTCTGAGGTACGCGCTAATACTATACCCTGAGATATGCTCACATTGCATGAGCTCAGTTGTTCCGGATTGCGAAATTTTCTCGTGAACCGAAAAACGATTGAAAAAATTTCGGTTTCACTCCGGAACGAAATAATAGATAAAGTTTCGGTTACGTTTTTGTTCCGGTCAAAAATTTGGTTTTTTTCGTTTTTCGTTTTCGGTTTTCGTTCCGTTCCGACACTTTGGTTGTAGACGTGCCTGGTAAGTCCACGATATGCACACAACTACAGTGAAACCTCAGTGATACGAATCTCACGGGACTACTAAAAATATTCGTATCATCCAAAATTCGTATCAGCAGAAAGCATGAAAAATTAGCATGCGACAAAAGAAAGCTGGCGTACATTTTCATTTATTGTTTTTCAGGGCCGCAGCAATGTCCGCAAGAACCCTGAACGATTGTCAGTTAAGTTTTTAGATGTCGGCAATCATACAAGTATTGATAAATATATGGCCCATGCGCGCATATTTAATTAATGAACCAGGTGCATTGTGACCCGCGACAGCAGTAGCCCCTTTAAAATTTTAGTATGTTTTTTTTTTCATGACACCGGAGTACTGCAGTAAAAGTAACGAAAGAAGCGCTTTGACGCCATGGATCAAGGCCACAAAATTACAGAACCATGGTCTTGTGTTATGATTTTGTTATCGTGGAGGTGTTGGGGATGTTTTTGGGATATTTACGGCCATGCCCGCACAAGTGCGAAATCAACGGTCGTGCATGTTGACACTGTGAGGCATGACTCCTTCGCAAAGATCGTCCTGGTCTTCTTTTGGTCCTCGTCCACCTTTCATAGGATGTCTGATGCATGAGGCACACACGTGTAAACACAGTACAACGACAGGAGCCCGCATCGACGCATTAGAAAAAGAAGCATGGCACTAATATCCTCTGTAATCTAAATGCGAAGGCACACGGAGGCACTTAAGAGCTTCAAAGATTCGGGCACACAATCTCGGAAGCCGTGACGCGTCTCTGAGGGTTTATTGTGACCGTAGGAAAAGTGTTTTCTGAAACCGTGATTCTGACAATTTGGCGGTGCGGCGCGCATGCCCACGCTTGCGTTCCCGCGCTCGCACGTGCTTGGTGCATCTTCCAGGACAGCACCAACAGCACCTTTTCGTACCTGTGCGGTAGCATACGTTCGTATCAAACGTCACTGGGTGAAAATTGATTCGCAACAACCGTACTCCATTGCATTGCAGGCTAATGGGCCTTGGCCGGGACCAACGAAAAATTCGTATCACCCCGAAATTCGTATCAGCTGTGATCGTATCACCAAGGTTTCACTGTACTACACTTACAAAAACATGTCGATCAATCTCGTAACGCTTGGCTCAATAAAGCCATAAAATACAGCATAAAAGTACTCGCTGGCTGCTTTGCATGATACCGATTCCCACAACGCTTGGGATCTGCGGAATTTCTTGCTCTTCTCTGCTCTTTTCTGTTTTTTTCGTGTGATTATGGCATATTTTATATTGGTTTTTGTCTTTTGTTATGATTATCTGATTTATTTCGCGATTATCTACTTTATGTTCTATTATATTTTTTTTTTCTGTCGATTGACGCTCCGAGCGCGGAGCGCCTTTTTTTCTCTCCATTTTTCTCTTCCGTTAACTCCCGATGCGGGCGTTTCGATGTCGCTTCGCTTTGTCGGGTAGACGAATTAACCCTTCGGCGACGCTGGTGTTCTCGGGCGAGCAAGAGCTGGTGCTCCAAACGTTTAGCCTGTGCGCCTTTTGACCTGCGTGACCCCAACGCGAGACATCAGCAGACGACAGCGTGATACCTTAGAGTGCTCAGAGATTAAAAGACGATGTAGGGCACCGTTTACAGTGGTGCAGAAGTGCTCTGCATTGCTTCTTTTCCAACACACTTAAAAGAGAGGGGTCATTTGAAGGTGGCTACCGAGTTCTGATGTGTTTCAACGAAGAATGAGCCATTTTGACTATTGTCTCACAGCTACCGGAAACGGGGAGAAACACTTTCATTATTAGAAGGATGAGTGATCTTCCTCGCAGGGCGCAGCCCTCCATTCTGCCACAAAGTCTCTCGCCACATTACATGCCCGAGTGATGAGCCGACGCTGCTCCTGCGGCTCAGAGCTGAGAGGTGGGTAAGAACTACGTTTCGGAGTTTATAGACATCCCAGAATAAGCAAGAGAACTGCTGCTGGATCCAATTGCTGCTTGAAATGTACAAGAATCCCACAGTAAGCGACCACCTCAAACTCTTAGGTGTTCTCTCAAACTTTTATGAATTTTTCACTAACATTTACTGCCGCACTAAGTGGTGATTGGACAGAGTAACTTAAAAACGTTAGTAGCTTATGTCCTTTAACCCGTGATGTTAAACGACGCCAATATCGCGTGAAATTTTACTCTAGCTATTCCCCATGCGCCCAGAATGTGTGAGACAAGTTCCAAGCGGAAAGCGACATTTGGATCCCCCTGATAGTACACTCTACCGCTGGTAATCACCAAGGCGGTTGAACTTCTCGGTAACCCCTCACACAAGCTTAGCAGTTTGGCCGGTAAACGTCAAAGGTCAGCCATTTCTAGTGTTACAGCTCATTAGCATTCAACAGCTAAGGCACTTGGTATTTCATGAAGAATAGGGAACAATATCCTTTAAATGGTTCATATCGTCATCAGACGCCATGTGTTCGGTACGATATTAGCACAAGAAAGCGAAACTCACGGGGTTGCCTATGCATTTTCTCATGACGACTCGAAGGCGAAAGTCATCTGCCGTAACTCTTTTACCGTCCATTTTATATTGCCACACATGCTTATTTCTTTATTTTATTGCAATGGCAGTTGCATAGACATGTTCGACGAGTTTTTGCCGTCGCCGTCATTTTCCGTATCAAGCCCAAATTGAAACATCACACCGAGCATCGTAGGTTGTTCCCACGAGTGCTCTCGACGATCGCGGCTGAAGCAGAGATTAAACTTGCCGGCCATCTCCGTCGCACGGAGGGCGCATGGGTGGCCTGCCGTCGATTGCTCCTCAAGCAATGTGGAAACTCCTCGGCCGTCTTTAATTCGTAACGACCAAAAAGGGACACCAAGGGGAGGGGAGGGCGTTTAGAGAGCTGGCAGCACGAAAACTGCTTCGGTCCCTGGTGCGGCCGCATTCCCTTGAACCAGCGTTTTGTTGCGTTACGCAATATCGGATGCAAAAGGCTGTGCTGCTAGCCTTACTTCGTATAATGTTACGATTTCTTGCTACGCCATTCATTGCATAGTCCTAAAAGCGACACTGCTGTGTACGTGCGTGCGTGCGTGCGTGTGTGTGTGTGTGTGTGTGTGTTTGTGTGTGTGTGTGTGTGTGTGTCTGTGTGTGTGTGTGTGTGTGTGTGTGTGTGTGTGTGTGTGTGTGTGTGTGTGTGTGTGTGTGTGTTATAAAGGCTGCCGGGAACCCTTGATTCTGCATTCTGAAAACTGTTTAATTCCTACATTTACCCCCGGCAAACTGAGCACTAAGGGCAGGCCCTTCTGAGAAGAACTTAATAGGGAGCTTTTGAATAGCGTACGCAAAGCTTCGCGAGCGCTTTTCGCGCAACTGCGCATGTGTCGTACGCTAACCGCTGGCGGGCTCCCGTTAAGTGACGGAAATAGCGGGCCGCAAACGCTAACGCTAACTTAGCGTACGCTATTCGAAAACTGCCTAATATCTTTGCTTTAATGTTAGCAGCTATTCAAGCTTGTTTAATTTTTTGGTCTTGACTAACGAGGAGGAGGGGGGGGGGAGAGAGAGGGGTGTGCTGCGCTGAAAGTTTGCCCACAACACTGCGCTAGTCTATGAGTCCGTCAATACCCGTAAAAATGTCTTTCCAGAGTGTGCGGGTCCTGTCCTTTCCCCCAGCGCAGGACAGTATAATTTCAAATGGTCTTGGGCATGGAGATGCGTAAAACCGACGGGACCTTTTCGGGCAGGCATTTTAAAGGGTCTCACCATTTTGATTTGACGAGCGCAATGCATACACTGGGCGTTTACGATTACGTCTGCCAAAATTTCCAACGCTACGCGCCGCGGAAATAGGTTAAATTTCAAGTTTAATGCCGCTTTCTCTTCGTCTCGCGGGCGCACGCCCAGAGAAGGAGCGGATGGCGTAGTACTAGGAATGGCCCTACGTAGATCTCAGTGATTTGACATTGCTCCTCTACGTAGACATGAGTGCTCTGACGTCGCTCACAGCAGCACGTGGCGCTGCGAGAATTATTTAACGCGACATGTGTAGCTTGTGTAATTTGTTGCTTGAATAGATGAAAGAAATTTGAGAGATATAATAAGACACAAACGGAATGTCTGCGTGTTTTTCTTTCTTTTTACCTGCGAATCGCAGCGAGATACGGCACTAATCTGCCTCCGTTTCGCATGCGTTCTTGTTCTCGTGGTTTGCGCGTCGAGCCGACGCCAGCCCTGATAAGGCAACAGTGTAATTTTCTACCCTGTTCCAGCGCTCATTAAGCTCATTTATCCTCGTCCGCCTACCTAAATGCTCATGCGGCACTGGCTCTTGATACCACCTGTCTCGTGCCCGTACAAATGTCGCAGCTTTTATGCCCGTCCCGCATAAACAGGCAGGCAGTACACCAGAGAGAACGCCGACACAACGCCCACGGCCGCTACATAAAAAAAAAAAAAGTTGGGGGACCCTTAAGCTTCGCCTTTAAGAGTTGAACGCGATGGCGAAATCCGGCCCCTAGTGCGCACTTCAACCACTATGTGAATACTTATTATTGTGTATTGTTACACACACACGCAGACAGACACACACGCGCGCGCACGCGCGATGTATCTATAGTAATGGTACAGGTTTTCGATCTAGAGCAGTTCCCTGCGCTAGAGTCGAGACATATTTCTGACAATGCCTCACAATGTTTGCTGTGTGCTTGATCAACGCCTCCTCTAGAAAAAAGGAGTTGGCGTGGTATGTTTTCTGCTAGACGAACATAGTTGTCCATTTTTGGAGCTGTTTGAAAGTTCGTATGTGTTTTTAGCGGCGATGGCTGCACTATCCCGGCTTTTTGCGAAGAATGGTGTCGCGCAAAAAACGTAGTTTGATGGCCTCGCGAATGCGCCTACAAATCGCCGAATGGGCTCATTTTCGTCGTGACACCTGCCGAAAAAAATGCGGCGAGACTCCTTCCACTACATGGCATTTATGTAGTTTTTTTTTTTTTTCGAAGCAGTTGTACGTAACATTGGGGCTTTGAGGTAGGACACCTGTTTGCCACGCAAACGGCCCGGGTTCGATCCTCAATGGGACCGAGGATTTTTATTATTTATTTTATTTGCATCTTTCTCGATTTTTCGGTCACGGACGATTTTTCGCTCACAAGCGACGTAACAACGCCAACACCGACGGCGGCATTTCTGCGAAACGAGCTCTCTAACGCTATCGCGTTAAAAAGTGGCAGCCGTGCAACGCTGCTCGCGTGCTCAGGCTGGCTCGGGCACGTCATGCGGACGTGACCATGCATGCGCGTGACGTGTTCATGCGCATGCGTCATGCGATCATCCGGCTTCTATGTCGGAGAAGGCAGGAAAGGAATTTCGCTTGCGAAGGCTACACGAGGTTATAGGCAAAGGTTTTCAAGCTCGACGCCTCGCATCATGATTTCACGCCGCTACAAATTGTTGTTTTTCTGTGCTCGTATAATAAACCGACTTCAAAACTTCTCGCGGCATAATGCTCTTCATTCGGCGCGCAACTTCCAGCGTCTAACTAAAATTTGCTATGTGGCCTGGTGAGGGGCCCGTTAAGGCCCCAAAATCGCTCCGTAAAAACCTTCCGAGCGATTGCCCGTTTCAGCTTCCGCAACTACTTTGCGTACAACCACTGCTTACTTCCGCGCATTTTTGCACACTCACAAATATGAATCTTCGATAAGAAGCTCCCTAAATATGCGCCTAAAAATTACGCAATATCTGCAACTTGCATGGAAGTTGTCATATTTATGCCAGTGCTTGCGGAGAATGATAAAGTAAGTATCTTGAGATTGGTAAAACTAAGGAAGAAGTGCTAGAGCTGCTTTGCGTCGTATACAAGGGAGAAAGCTGAGACGAACGGAAAATTAGAGAGGAAAGAAAGGGCGGAGCGAAAGTAGTTCCTGGGGAAACAAATGAAGCACTCTGCGGTGTGCACTTTCTCGAGGCCGACGTGGGAGGCAAAGAATGCGGCAGTCCTATCGCTGTTGGCTTGGCGTCCTGCCCGACTCGAGACGTGAGCGCGCATCTTTTGTGGCGGTCGCACGCGTCATATACATCTATACACGAAGCACGGGAAAGTTGCTGCTACTAAGCACGCATGCGACCGGAAGAGCCCTTAATCTTGAAAGGGAAATACGAAAACGTCGGAAGGGTTGGGGAGCATCTTTTCTGAAGTCTCTTAGACGCTGCAAGTGTCTCAGAGGAAGAGCTGTTCGGAGATCCCGCCTTCACTGTCGCGCTAAGCAAGTACTGCTTGCTTCTCAAGGATATTCAGTTTTCGAGTTCTGTCTTATAGTTGAATCCCCTAGCTGAAAAACACCCCCGCGCACTTCCATTGCTACACGTCCTGACTAAGTCTGTGTAAAATGGAGATGCTACTTTTCTTCTATGGAAGTTTTGAAGAGTAGAGAGTTTAGGGTTTGGCAAGAAAAATGTCAGTTTATCGCTGACATATGAGTGTCTGTTTGGACGTCACCAAGTATGGGCTTCTCTACAAAATTATTTTCGAATCGCGTGAAGGATGTCTCGTGATTGGCGCGTATACATACAATCATCTTGGTACATCTCACGTGTCGAATGTTGAATGTATACGAAACAGTCGTTTGAGTAGTATCACTAGCACACCATAAAGTGTACAAGTAATTTATTAAAACAGAGGTATACAAGAATAAAGGAGTGTGCAATTCGTAAGACTCAGCTTAGCAGCTTTGTGGCTAAGGTTTCGCGCTGTTAGCTCTTTGACACGGTCCTTGAAACGAAGCGGCATGCCAGGACAAATTAATAAATGCGCGACACAAAAAGTTCTTCAAAGCTTCGTTTCTGTTTCCGAAATACCGGACAACATTACAGGGTCACATTTTCTACAAACTTGTTGACGCACACGTGACATTCATTCATTCACATGAGAAACAATTACTCCGACAATGGCACAACTGTACATACTACGATAGAGAGGCATTCGTGCGGGGACAGAGACACGGGGCATTTCATTTCATTTGGGCTGTAATAAAAATACACTGTACAAAACCAAGATTTAGTTATTCGACAGTACCGAAAATATCACTTTTCCCGTACGTGCAAAACGGCGCAAAATTGGAAACGGTTCGATGACATCGTTTTTCGTGGTATATACAAACACAACGTCAGTTGGGATGATTCAGTTTGGGCAGAAAATATCGGTGAGCACCGAGCACAAGCGACGATTGACGAAATGATTCACAAAGTGAAACGCTTTTAAAAGGAAAGCGACCTGTGCTAGCCTGTAGTGAAGTAAGGCTGCGCAAACAACGGCTCTTGCAAGCTCATCCAGCAAGCAGGACGCCGCTATGCGGCTATTGCGGAACGCAGGTCAGATATTCAAGGTATTCCATATTTTGGGCACGATAAACACTAAGGGCACACAATTGAATCATCAACATTTTTCGTTAATAAGTAAATAACTACAAAGGAAGGCTCGTTGAATCTAATTGTGAACTTTCAATATCCAATTTACCTTGCACAAAGACCACACGCGCACAATTCTACGCCAATTAGACGACACCGAATACAACTTTCGTGTGACGGGAAAGAGATAAAGAAATAAAAATGCGGATGACACTGTATATAGCAGACCTCCAAAATGTTACCGTAACCTAGGAAGGCTTATTCGCTCTTTTTTCTTTATTTTCTGAGTTATCACCAGATTGAAATTGACCGGCCAATAATTTCCTCAACAGGTGACGTAAATGCGGAAAGCCTTTCATGGTTTCACGGAGAGACGTAAAATGATGATTGTGGCACATTTAAATAACCAGTGCCGATTCACGCAATATTTATTTTATTTATTTATTTACTTGAAATTCTGCAAGCGAACAAGTTGGCTCAAGTAGGATGGGCTTCACGTACAATGCAAACGTACATATAGAAACAACGCAAGACATGAACACGTGAAACAAAACATGCGCTAAAACGATGGCATGGGAATCATTTTACAGATGAAATGCTTTAGAAATGTAATAAACGATGACATACTCTGTGAGAAGTGTTTGTTTTTTCAGAACATGGCATCGTGACGCTGTGAGCTTCCATCATCCTTAAATATGAAAGTTGTAGTCAACATACAGGTTGAAAACTGAGCAGGTTCTTTTCCTGCGCTCCATACAAAATTCAGTACACTCACTTGACCTATCGAACTCGGCATAGGGCTGCAGCTATGTACGTCTGCGCTCCTGAAAACTTTGAGAGAGACTGTACGTTAAAACGCTCATCTGCTTATTGATTCACATAAAACACTATACGTTGATTTCGCCTACTATTTTTACAGAATGATAGATCACTCCATAGACAATTTTTCAAACGAACTTTGTTCTACAGTTTAAATGAACAACGCAGCGAATCATAAGTGACTGTGGCGTATTTATACTGGCCGTGCTTCGTACCAAATATTTTGACGCAACGGCTAACGCGACCTTTATTAGGCCTCAAAGGCACAATGAAGCGACCACACCCGAGGCACAGATCTCACAATTAAGCAGCGTTCCCACCACCGCTGAACACGACGAACACCCATGAAGATGAACATGCATGAAGAGGGTGGATGTGTCTAATGAACGCCCACAATATTAAGCTTTCTTTTTAGCAACCGTAGTGTTTATTTCTTCTGCCGAGGACCATATAAACTGCGATGTATGAAGACGTACACTCGTGGGCAATCCGATATGGAACACCGGATTTAGAATACCGCATCAGTTTCGAACCTTTCCACATTATATTCCACGATGAATGCATACTATTACCGCATACGGTAAATACATACAATAAATGCATATTACATAGCCGTCATTAATATTCTTTAGCAATGAGATGTCTTTAGGTTATCGCGTGAACACGAAAAGGCCCATTTTTTTCTAACGGTAGACTCCACACAGATGTTCGTTCTAGACAGAACGAATACGGCCAACTATCCACTTCAGGGTCCCTCAACAGAACGTAGGACCTGCAGATATTAACTTGATCGCAGATATAGCAGCTCCTCAAAATTTCATTCAATAAGGCGCCACTGCGTCTCATCGCATTTCGATATTCTCCTATTTTCTTAATAGCTATAAAATATCCCGAGGGCGACAAATAGGCAACGCTTTTTACAGTAAACCAACCCATGATTTCCAATATTGTGACTTCTTTTTCTTAATCTGTTTAAATAACTTGCGAAAACTTCAGAGCGTGACACTGCGCTAGCCGGGCTTGGCACTGCTTCAGGAAAGTTATAAAGGCAGGTTTCACAGACAAAACAAAGAAAACAAAATAAAACGGCGCCAGTGATCGCATATCAAATGATATAGCATAGCAATCCTCAGGAGGTGCTCCCTGATCCGGAGCTGTCTTCCTCGCTATATCGCATCTGTACCCGTAATCCCGAGATAGGACCACGTGATATTGTTCTTTTTAACATGCGCCAAAAATGCTAACAAAAAAATATTCGCTTTCTCACAGACGAGAGGCATGTCAAGACGATGTCAAAGCATAAATTCGATGTCAAAGAAGTAATGTAGCTAGCACTCTCGATTTAGTACTTACAACGCATCCTGACCTCGCCTCCCATATCACATACTTACCAGGAATCAGCGACCACCTCTCGTTAAACTTTGAAATCAATATTAGTCCTATTAAAAAGACTAAACAGCGGAAAACAATACGAGACTACCGGAAAGCTAACTTCGAAGCAATAAATAATGAACTAACTCACTTCTACGATGATTTTATTGCCAATTTCGAATCTCGCTCAGTTCAGTCCAACTGGGACCTGTTCGCATGCACAGTCCATAAACTAACCGAGAAATACATCCCTAATCGCACATTCATTTCCAATCTCCAAGCACCATGGTACTCCAGTCATCTAAAACGCCTATCTAACAGAAAAAAGCGTTTCTTTCGTTTAGCTAAATACTCACCTTCACCTTCGCGCTGGGAAACCTACAAATCTGCTTCAAACACCTATTTAAGAGCTCTAAAAACTGCTAAAGACAACTACTTAACTAGAACGCTACCTGAAACACTAAAAACTAATCCTAGAAAGTTTTGGCAAATAATCAACCCAACCACTAACAACACTATATCACTAGAAGATTCATCTGGAAATAGTGTTCCTGATAACATGTGCGCTTCAGTTATCAATGATTCATTTACTAGCCAGTTCTCTAAATCCGGTAACATCAAACTTCCTCATGCGTACCAATACAATTTCATGCCAATGAATGCCGTGATCATCGATGTACCTGGAATCATAAAGTTAATAGATAACTTACCATTGCACTCCGCTCCTGGCTATGACTGTATTAATAGTAAATTCCTTAAAAGCACTAACGTCGCCAGTTCTGTGATATTAACTAAAATCTTTGAACAATCATTGAGTTCTTGTCAACTTCCAAAGGAATGGAAAATAGGGAAGGTGGTTCCAATCTATAAATCCGGCTCCAGAAATTCACCTCTTAATTACCGACCCATATCACTTACAAGTAATTGTTGCAAATTATTAGAACATGTAATCTTCACGAATCTCGCTAACTTTCTAGAGTCTAACTCATACTTTGCTAATGCGCAACATGGTTTTAGAAAATCTTACTCCTGCGAAACTCAGCTGGCTTCTTTCACTCATCATCTGGATCAAATCCTGGATCGCTCATCCTGCGCTGACAGTATTTTTTTAGATTTTAGCAAAGCGTTTGACAAGGTTTGCCATAAATTACTGCTCTTTAAACTAAGCTTGCTAAATATCGACACTAACCTTCTTAGATGGATAGAACATTTTCTCTCTAATCGCTTCCAATTCGTAACTGCTAATGACCATCATTCGCCATTCACTGAAGTACAATCAGGCGTTCCTCAAGGTTCGGTATTGGGTCCTTTATTATTTCTTATATATATTAATGATCTGACTACTTCAATAACCTCTAACATACATCTGTTCGCAGATGACTGTGTTATATACCGCGAAATAACTGATGCTGATGATACTAAAACACTTCAAGCTGACCTAAATAATATAGCTAACTGGTGCGATAACTGGTTAATGGAACTTAATATCAGTAAATGTAAAAGAATGCACGTATCCAGAACTAACTCGAATCCTAACACCTATCATATAAACAACATTCCCTTAGATTCCGTCATCTCCTATAAATATCTTGGTGTACACATCACAAATAACTTAAGTTGGACAACTCATGTAGAGTACGTCATTAACAATGCTAATCGCATGCTCGGCTACTTACGACGTAACTTTTCCAAAGCACCCTCTTCCTTAAAACTAATGCTTTATAAGTCTCTCATACGCTCCAAACTTGAGTATGCATCTGCCATATGGGATCCCAGTCATGCTAACCTTATCACCTCTCTTGAACTAGTACAAAATAACTCTGCTAGATTCATCCTCTCTAACTACAACCGCACTGCCAGTATAACCTCAATGAAAAATAACTTATCACTTATTCCATTGGCTCACCGACGCAAAGTCGCCCGTCTTTCGCTATTTCATAAAATTTTCCACCATCCAACACTTAATAATGACCTCATACTCCGGCCTGTGTACATTTCAAACCGCGTTGATCATCGTAATAAGGTAGGAATCGCGTCATGCCACACTAAGTCTTTCTTTCAGTCGTTTATTCCCCGTACATCTCAGGATTGGAACCATCTTCCCTCAAGCGTCGCAACCATCACTGACTGCAAACTTTTTCACGAAACATTACATAATATTGTATAACAAGGAAAATCTGTTACCTGTACTCACTGCTCCTGTTTGTTTATTTTTATTTTTTTCTTTGAAATAACTACTATTATTTGTATAACCTGGAGAAATGTTCTGTTACCTGTATTAATTGCACTGTTTTATTTTGTATTTTTCATGTATTGTATCCACTCCCCTCTTCAATGCCATTTGGCCCTGAGGGTATTATAAATAAATAAATAAATAAATTCGCCGTCGTTTCCGCACAACTGTCCCAACACTCCCATAAGGCTTCGGTACCATGTGCACTAAGAGATGGCTGTCACACCGAGAAGTTTTTTTTTGTCATATGCGTCCTGTCTTGTCACCTAACGTTTTCTTAACGTCGTGGGCGTTTTCATTGCTTGTTTTCTGCGTTTTTCGTTTTTTAACACGAAAGCGTTTTATGCCAGGGTACACCAAGACTTTAGTGACGTATTTCCGTCACGGAAATAAAAAATGAACGAGATCAGATAGCAATGAAAAACGTGAAATAAAGAAGTTCCACCAGCTGGAGTCAACCCCACGTCCTCTTGATCCGCTACAACAGATGCCGGGCACGCTTCCACTGCGCCACAATCGCACACAGTACAAGCTTTGCACACGCGCCTTCTTATCTCCAAATTTCATAGTACTCTTGGTCGGCGTGGTGGCGTCGCCGTCTGCGAGCAGTAAAGTGAAGTAATGCATCATGACCACGGCCTCCGCGATTACCTCCTGCAACGTGTCGTTGCTACGCGTGCATCTCATTCGGTGTGTTTCCAATAGAAGTGCAATTTTTTCAAACGCCTTAACACGCCGCCAGATGGCGACCTCAGTCCAAGCCTCGGCCTCGCTCAAAGCATCCATCCATACTAAACATAGCTCTGCAACGCGTGCCTGCCTCCCCTGGCTGTAACACCACGCTCCCCGCATACGCTCACACCGCAAAAAATCGCGACCGGGCTAAACCGTAGGCACGACGCGCGCTGCGGTTTGCCTATCTCCGGCAGTGGTGTTGAATAACTCTAACATGCCACGGGATGGCGAGCTTAGCTCATGTTCTGCGTATATTCAGCGACGCTCTTCTGGCTGTCACACCACTTTCTCTGATTACGCTCTCAACGTTAACTGCTACAGCTACCACAAAGGCTTGCTTAATCATCGATTATGGACGTTATCGTCGGGATGGAGATGTGCGACCAATGATCAACGTGCGTGAATCCGTGATAAACGGTGCTATTGCTGCCAAACACCAATAGACATTGCGGAAGCTATCGTATATCAGTGTTTAACTACGCATTCAACTACTTCTGCGAGGACGAGTTTCACTTTCGTGTTGTACCGATACCTATGATGGAAGGATCAACCATCGTTTTTTTTTTTTTTGTTCTGTCATGCGACGTAGTCAACGAAGCATGCTGGAGACATGCAAGACAATATTTTTCACACGTCACGGTCGAAGATGCATCATTTCCCGCTTCTTCTTGCTTTTGTTTTTTGTTCCTGACAAGATGGGGGCGCCACTTCTTTTATTCAGCCCGGCTGCTTTAGATTGCACACTCATCTCGACTTTCGTGCCCCTTGAAAGTGCAATCTGTCATCGCCATTTCATTTTTCTTTCTTTATTATGCTTATTTGTTTATGTCGGGGAAGAGGTACGTCCCTCAGATTTCGTATTTTGCTTGTTCCCGTACGGGCTCGTCGGTCGATGTTTTTGAACAGCGGACGCCTCTCGCGATGTCCTGTATTATGAACCCCAGATATCCGTCTCCTCGCATTGACAGAGTTTTTTTTTTTTTCTGTGTGTGGTCGCGTTTCTTGTATACTCGGATTCAACGCCCCGTTTTCCAAAGGTGTGTTTTTCTATTCAAACGTAAGGAGAAGAGGATGAAAACAGCGGGAAAGCTTTTGTCGCATGGGCTGGTGCGCCGAAAAAAATTCACGGACGATTACGATACCGCCTAATGCGAATTCTGAGCACAGCTTCGTGTTGGGGCAACGCCAACTGTGTTTGAAGTTCTGGCTATCCGCAGTTGTAGTAATATTATTCGTTACATATTTCCGCCGAAAGTACCAGCGCTTTAGTTCTACCAGAGTCATTCAATTCTCTTTATGGTCACGAAACTGCACCGTCACGCTATGGGCGAGCTTCATACGGTGCTCGTAAATACCGCAACGAGCCGCCGCTGCGCCACAGAGGCGATCGTCTTCGCCGTCCGCGTATTGAAATACTCGCGCAGTGCGAGACAAGCTGCTGGATAGGATATGTTTAAGTTTGCAGAAACGTTTTCTCAGGACTAGGATGACTAACAGATGTTGCGTGCCGGGGTGCCGTTCCTGGCTACAAGGGAACCAGAAAGGTATCGTTGTTTTCTTTACCATTAGACAAGCAGCAGCGTGAGAAAGGGCAGCGTGAGAAAGGGCAGGAAAGTGGCGATTTTAACTTTGAATCGAAGTATACACGTCTATGTGTGAACTATTTCGACGCCTCGGACATTATCACAACGCATGACTTTAACATCAACGGCGACTCCGTGTCCCTGAAACGCGACAAACCAACGCTGAAGGCTGACGCAGTTCCAAGGATTTTTGAAGCACTTCATTCGTATCTCACGAAGCGCAAACCTCGATCTCGCTCATAAACAGTGCGACCATCATGCAAACGACCACGCGAGTCGTCCCGGGAAGAGCTCCACGCGTCGCCGACGCCCTGTTTATACCGCATCGTAGCCACAAGAATGGGCGCGTAACAGCTCGTATATTTGCCTATGTTTACAAATGGCACCGCTGGCACTTTGCTGCGAATGCACGGTGTTTAATTTGACGGAAACGTTAAAAAAAATCACAGCATATCCACGGAGTGAATGATGATGAGTGGGCGAAGCTGCGGAGGTTCATCGGTAAACCGTGAATCTTCCATGAATTCTGCCCAGTACATCATCACCGACGTGAGATCGGGCGCGTTTATACTAAAGGTTCGAAGAGGTATGACGACTTGCAGCTCACTTTAATTTTACATGTACGCTGTGAATTTTCATTGTTTAGAAAACCATTGCTTTAGAAAACATCTGGCGTCTTTCGTTAAGCAGCTGGCGTCTTTTCGTTTTGCTTTAGAAACATCTGGCGTTCTTTCGTTTTGCTTTTACAAAACATCTGGCGTCTTTCGTTGGTTTATTTCATCAATCAACGGCGTTTTGAACAAAATTTTTATTGTTTAATCACGCACAGGAGAAATCTCACCAGGCACTACCTTGGAGGTAAACAATGGCTGCTAATGGGAATGAGAGACAGAAGAAGTCGGCTTTTAGCTAACACTTACACTTCTACTTCTACTAACGTTTCCTACTAGAACATGGCAATGGCTGCTAATGGGGAATGAGAGACAGAAGAATTCGGCTTTTAGTTAACGCGCACGCTGCGAATTTTTTATTGTTCAACAGCGCACAGGAAAAATCTCCCACCGGCACCACCTTGGAGGTCAAAGCGTAAGACTGGTTATGCACTACGACTACTACGACTACGACTACGAGGGACGAACGGGTGCCGCTAAGGAGCTTCGCCCCTAAAAGCTGTACCTATCGTAGTGTCATAGTGTTGAGACGAAAGGAGCGCACGAGGCCACAGCGGCCGCATTTCGATGCAGTCGACATGCAATAACACCAATGCGCTGAGAATATGTATACATCTGAAAGGACCCTAGGGCGCAGAAATCATTCAGAAGACCCCTGCTTTGGCGTTCGTAATTATATCTTGGTATTCTTTCGTTAATCCCCGAATGTTCGTAGTTTTTCGGCTGGTACCACTTCGAGCTGCATGTCTTGAGCTGAAGGATAGAAGATTACTTTTAGGGGCTCGTTTTCCTTTGTTAGACACAATAATAATGAGAACTAACGGCCAGCAATGCCTACGAAAGTATAGGGGATGTTATTTGTAATAATTGGGATATAAATGTGAAGAACGTAAAGTGGACGAAAAGAAAACTTGCCGCCTGCAGGGACCGAACCTGCGACCTCCGAATCACGCGTCCGGCGCTGGTTTTTTCCCTCCCCAGTGCTCATTTTAAAACATAAAACGCGTTCAGGAATGTATTTATGCATGCTGAGTGCTAAAAGTAAAAGCGTGATAGCAAAGCGACCGTTGCGGAAGTTTAGAAAGCTAAAACACCAAGGCTGTCCCACACACAGTCCCAGCGATAGCAGCGTTTGAATCGCCTCTCAGGCACAGATGCGCCTCTGGCGGCGGCCGCTGGCTCCATATGAAACTGACGCGGCAGTTTCGTGACCATAAGAAAGATTGAATGACTCTGGTCCTACGCACACCACTCTGTGCATCGCAGGAGTCGCAAATCAAGCGAAACGCTGATAGCCCCGTTACGACAAGCGAAGCCAGCTGCAGTGCACATGCCAGCCGAGCATGCGCGTGAGCTCCGACCGAGCGGCCAGCGTGCGTGAAGGAGGAAGAAAGCGAGGTTAGAGGCCAATGGCTCTTGATATAGACAGACTCCGCATTCGCACTGTCAGTTACGCTGACGCCGACGCCGAGCCCGCTCAACGCAGGAACTGGCGCCTAAGAGCTGCGCTTAAAAGCTCAGTTGGTTGCCTGGATATATAGCGACGTGCAAGTCATGGACCGAGTCGTTCACTTTCAGATATTGAATGAGATTCAGTTTTAACAAGAACATGCAGAAACCAAGGAAAGGCGACTTAGCTTTCTGGAGATCATGATGGTGATCACGAAACATATACAAAGTGAAATGAAAGAAGCAGCCGGCGATAACACAACACTGGTAGTATTCATTAGGTGAGCGTGATGCAATAATGTATTATGGGACAACATCAAGTTCAAGTCTTCTCAAGATGATGGTGATGATTATGTTAATGATGACTAAGATGATGATGTGTGATGATGATCAATGCCTTTACTGAATTTTGAATACAGAAGGAGCCTGATGTAACACAGCAAAACACTATGTATATTGGGACAACGTCAACTTCCATTTTCTGCCTCATGCTGTCAATCCTGAGGTGAAATGATTGGTGAAATGGATGGATTGGTGAAATGAATGGCGAAATGATTTTGTTTCTCTACAATGATAGGCATATTGCAAATTCCTCATGGCAGTAAGCATGAACGTCCAGTGTTTTTTAAGAAGTCGCGTGCAAGGTGGTTGGAAGGCCAATAGAACGAATCGCAGTTTTCGCTTAGAACTCTTTGGTAGTCGCTCGTCTCGTTTTCTTTCATGTTACGAGTGTTTGAACTGTTGCTTTTTTAGCAGCTAATCGCATTCACCAAGCAGAATAGGATTAGGACTATAACTAGTCAGATTGCTGCGTTTTTGCCACGCATAACTGTTTTGTCGGAATGCCCAGGATGCATTTCACCCAAGCGTGCCACAACAATTCTACACAGCTGACGCAAACATGCTGGCATATTCCAGTGCCGCTTACTACAAGGCAGCTCAGGTATTACGAGCCATTAACCAAGGCATCACTTGGCGGCGCGCGACGCATTCTCCAGATTTGGCTGGCGAGCGTGACATGCTTAACCCTTCTCGCCGTCTTTGCTTCCCGCTGCTCCTCTGCTCAAACTAGGCGTGCTTTCTTTCGTTTCTGCATCAAGGCTGGAGTCAGCTTAAATGTTGAGATAATATTTCTCGCTTCTTGCTCTTGCAACTTACTGTCAAGTTTTTTTTTCTTTTTTATTCTCATAATCTACGAGCGTAGAACACCTTTTCACACGCTCTACTGTGTTAATATTTTAACACGAAAGTGTTTTATGCCGGGGTCCACCAAGTACATCCGTCACGGATATGACGTTGATAAAATGGAAGCCAACGGGTGAGAAAGAAAAAAACCAAAAAAAAGATACCCTGCTGGGAATCGAACCCACGACGTTGCGGCCGCGACGGTAAGCGCCCGACGCGCTACCGACTAAGTAATGCTAGGCACGGCGCGAACGCGCCTTATATCTTTCACACATTCTCTTTCGCGGCGGGCGGAGCGGGGCGGTGCCGCCGTCTGTGAGAGGTGAAAAGAAGTAATGCTTCACGATGGACACTTACTAGCGCTTTCTCCGAGATTGCACGCGATATCGGAGGTCATGGTTACAGCGTCTCGATACTAGAGAGGTAGACTGGCCGCACTGGCGTCGCCGAGGCACCCTTGACGCAGTTACGTTCGTTGCCTTTGGCTTCGTGTTAGCGTGCGTTGGCTCATCGGAGTAGTGCAGCTTCCACGTGCACCAACGGGATATCTCCGCCGCCGACTGCTTCAATTGCAAGAGCACCGACTAACAAAACTGCTGCAATATGCGTTGCAGAAAGGACGCGATTTCGACGGGCGAATATCGTGCCTTGGTGGAGCGAGAGCAGCGCCTGCGAGACAGAGGCCAGCAGGACGCACGCGTTTGCGGCTCAGGCTACGAACCTCTACCCCCCATGTTCCTGAAGCGCAGTGTGTGTTATGTATGCATGAGCACAGGCGTCGGCTACCCATTACTAGAAAGCGCACACCGTGCCGTTTCTCTCCTTAATTGACGACGCTTTGAAGAAGTGCATACTGGGTACCAGTGTTGATAATGAGCTTGTTGACATCATCCTTAAGCGGGATTCACGATTCGCTGTGTCCAAATATATGTTCACACCGTCAGCTATTACAACGGTTTAATCATGATCATGGGCGTTAGTCGTCGCGATAGAGACATGCTGTCAACATGGGTGCATCCACGTCAAACGGTGCTATAGCTGGCAAACACGAATAGCCATTATACAAGCTCTCATATATCATTACACAATAAGCACTACTTCTGTGAAGGCACGTTTCACTTTCGTGTTATACCGATTCCTATGACGGAGGGATCAGCCATGTTTTTTTTTTTTATTGTAAAAATTTATTGACAATTACGATAGTGCCTGATGCGAATTCTGAGCACAGCTTCGGGTTGGGGCAGCGCCAACGGCGTTTGAAGTTTTGCCTATCCGCAGTTGTAGCAACGCCACATTCGTAACGCTGTGCACGAGCTCTGACTGAGAGGCCAGCGCGCGTGACGGAGGAAGACAGCACGGCTAGAGAGCAGTAACTCGTGATATCGACAGGCTCCGCGTTCGCTATCTTTGGTCTTCGTTCGCTCTATCGGTTACGCCAGCGACGCCAACGGCGACGCAGCTCAACGCAGCACCGGGCGCCTAGGAGCTACTCTCTAAAATCTCAGCCAAAGCAGGGCGTCTGCTATATTGTTTCGTCATATTTTAAGCTTACTACAGATGTTGACTGCATTAGGCAAGGAAAGCAAAACGCGACCCACGTGGGGGACAAAATCGTGTAAAAGCCATCTCTGGAAACAACATACAAGGCGAACGCGTTGAGAAGCACGGAAAAAAGGAAAGGTCTTCGTGTAAAGTCGCTCATGATGTCTATTACATATCATCTCTTCACAATACACCACTGCAGTGGCCACGCCAGGTTCACGTTCTCGAATATTGATCCTTCTTTAAGGCACATAGATAGTAGACATCAGGGGCGTAGCAAGAAATATTTTCTGAGGGCGGGGGGGGGGGGGGTTCAACCATAGTTTATGTATGTTCGTGCGTGCGTTTGTATGAGTGCGTGTGTTTAAACGCAAGCAAAATTGACAACTTTCCGGGGGGGGGCGGTTCGAACCTCCCAACCCCCCTTTGGCTACGCCCCCTGGTAGTCATAATGCTTTAGATTTCATTGCGCGCACACACCCACACACAAAAGGGCACGCAAGCATGTACGCATAGGTGATACTACATTAAACATTGCTTCTCTTCATTGTAAATATTCAGAAACTGGTTAATCAGCGCGTTATTTATTCTTGGTTATTCGCTCTTTTTTGACAATAGAAACTTGGGCATCACAGCTGCTGCATAACTATCAAATGCATGCTAGACTGCAGAGGTATATTATATAGAAGTTTCGTGAACCATTCTTCAATATTGCGAGGACGTAAATCGATGAAGGCAGCCGACATCGTCAAACTTCCTGTTTTGAAACAACACCAAAATTATCCTCTAATTCGGACGCGTATTTGTAGTGGCAACCTTCGCATTTTCCACCATGAAATAGTTCGTAAATACCGCATTTATTCAGACACAGTGATTAGACGCTCTGTCTTCAAGTCTGCAGCAAAGGTACATTATTTAAATTTTTGTGACCGTCTGGAACCATTATGTAAACTGCGGCCTTAGCTTTTGTTCAGGTGTCTTCTCTTAAATTCACTATACACATTCGAGTTCCCTACACGTTAGCAACGTGTAGGAAAGAACAATCTCTCGTTTAATGTCGTATTGTACGTCTCTTATGGAACAGGAAGACCGGCAAGAATAGCAAAATCACAAGAACGGATTTTAACAAACAGGGAGTCACGCATTGCTCGTCGTTTGCACGTAAGCACCATTTGACCAATGTGTGCTTTTCCCGTTAAAGCCGAAACGGTGATAGGTAAAAAAAAAACAACAGCCACCCTCTAGAAACAAGATCAACGCGTGTCCCTAAGAGAGCAATCTTCAAAATTGGAGAGAAATTTGCTCTTGTCCAAATATGGTGTCATCTTATTTTTAGGTGCAGTCCCCTCATACCTACACGTCTAACCAGGATGCTAGTAGAAATGAATATAAGACGAGACAGAGTAGTTCGACAAAAGAAAAATAAAGAGAATGTCCCACAATATTTTCTGTTGACTAAATAGCGAAATATCTGCTCACTGATACAAATAAAAAAAAATGGCCATCAAGAAAAGCCAGTGTAGATAAAACATTTCTTTTTCGGCGATCGCGTCCTGTCTACCGCAAAACAAGAAAGTTGACTGTTTGACCTCTCAGATCGGTCTAATAATTCTCTGCTCATCACCATACAGATGTATATGAATTGCGGTAAGTTTAACGTGGCGGGCGTTCGACATGTCCTGCAAAAAACGAACGGTACAGTATTGGTCTGAAAATATTCAACAGGTTTGAGGAAAAACCTGGTCGAGCACACCAAGAATTCTTCCACTTAGAAGGAGTTGTACAAGACAAAGAAGAAAACAATTCTTTTTTTTTTTCAGATTTGGGCAAAGCGTCATGCCTCCAGGAAGAAAGAAGGATAAAAAAAAGTAAGGTGTACTGACCCGCTGAAATGCCAGCAGATTTTTATTGGCGAGCGGCGTAGGTAATAACGGTGATACCGAATTGAAGAGATAAAAATTCACTAGGTAGAGCAAGGGGGAACATATTAGGCTCTAGGCGTTTCCAGGTCACAAAGTTTCGGAAGTGAAAGAAAAAGGAGCCTGATGAAGTTGCGACTTCTAGGATCTCGTCTTCTCCACGGGGTGACGTAACTTTGATCTTCAGGTTGCATAATTTCAAGAAGTGTCGCTCCTTCTTGATGTATCTTCGCCCTTTATTCCACAACAAGAGAGTCAACTTGCTTTTATGTTATGGTGGCAAAAGTTTCTGCTGAAATATAATTTAAGAGCGCTTCTTCTGAAACCTAACACAGCAAGATTTAAAGACATGTTTGATTTTAAAGGTACGTACGCTGAAACACGGCAAGACATTTTTTTTTATATTTTAAATCTTTGCTTTCGGAAATGTGAGAAGAAATTTGAACGCTAATAACTCCCATATATGTTTTATATGCAAAGGTCTTCGTATATGCACTTCTATCATGTTGTAGTCAAGGTAACTTCTTGCAGTTCTATAGATCCTGGGCTGCATTCACGACAGCGACGTGAATAAGAGAGAAAGCATTGAAGACAGTTCTATTAGAAGCGCCGCGTAAACAAAACTACAGTCGTTTCGCCCTGCGCGACAGACTGACTGGACATAGACGATCAAAACCCATAACGGGATAATGCCCGAAGTTTCCAAATTTGACTTTCGGTATAATATGGCGAAGCCGGCACAAGGTACCCGTGGTAAGTGATCCGTTCATGTGCCGCATCTTTTGTATCGGTGGCGAGATGCGTAACTTGGCTGCATGCGACCGAGAAGAAAATACTATTTTGCAGTCGCCAAGCTGCTCGCGCACTGAGTTTATATAGGAATACAATGAGATTTGAACAGTGAATGTGCGAATGTCCTTCAGAAGGGATCCCCGCTCTTTGATCGTATTATTTCTGCCGATGTCGCGAATAGCGCTGCCTGCGGAAAGTAGTCACTTTATTCATGTTTTTTTTTTTTTGCTTTCTGTATGTGTTTTATTGCGATATCAATTATATGGACAATCTCTGCGCATTTTTGCTTTCGCCGTCATCTCCTGTATATGTGTATATATGTATATATAAATAAGAGCCGCAAATAAAAATAATTCAGACGTAAAATATTCCGAAGCGCGCGAACGGCGATTCGAACCTGCCACCCCTTGCTCCACAGCGCGCTGCTTAGACAATTAGGCCATGCGTCATTCGTTCTCCGGGATACTAACGGCAGAATACAAACGCACGGGGCGTTGGGTGAAGCTCACTGGACGCCACACGTTGCGAAATTAAAATTATGCGAGAGGCGGTTCATACTGTATCGTTGCCCGCACTGCATTTACGTCGAATGCACGCAAGTTTTCTATTTTTGGATTGTCGCGCCGCGCTAGTCGTGGCCAGTCGGCCAGGAAAAAAGAAGAGTGTCCCATGGCTTGTGGCGGCACGAGCTAGTAGGAACGCTTTGGCTTGTAGCCTTATAGGGAACCCAAGCTCAAGATATGCGTTACTGGGGGCAGACGATGCCCGCGAAGGTGGTTTGACGCCGGATTTGCCAGCGGTGGCGGCAAGGACATGTGCGCGCATGCGCTCCTCATTCGGCCCAGAGCACTGCTAGGCAGCATTAGCTACATTATGACGCACCGCAGATGGAATCCGAGAGCTTTGCGCGTGCGCGGAAGCGGCAGTTTCGCGGCCGTGTATGCCCCCTTTTGCGATAAGAGCAGTGGCACCACTCGACGTTGCTTTGGAAGCCTATTCCGCATGAGGGAAGAAACTAGACGGCTGAACCAGAATCATAGTATAGGTGACGAGCAAAGCGCTGACGACGCCATGGCTTAGAAGCGTCGGCGGGTTCGGGCGAGCAGTGTTCCCGCGAGCGTGTACGCGAGTGCAGGGATGGATGTGCTTTTCATCGTGATTTAACGACACTGTCGGGCTTCAGCAATGTCGAAAAATAACTGCTGCGTTGTCCGCTGCTCAAACACATACAAAAAGTCGCCAGGAACGCACTTTTGCAAGTTTCCGCTGCTATTTCATGAGCCAGAGGGACGGCGGCGGTGGATTGCGGATGTCTGACGCAGAAGGTAAGCAATCGCGCTTTGTTTACGGCAGTGTTAGAACGAGTACCGTGTTTTTATTTCTCCATTTATATCGCTACGTCTTCAGCCAACGCTACTACGTTTACACTTGGTCGTCTGGCCTGCAGTGTAGACGCTACAATGCACATGAGGTTGTCATTACTGACAAAACTCGATGCCTAGGCTCTCTTGAAAAACGAATAGCGCGAAGAGCAGTGCCAGAGAATGTGGGGCAGGTGACGGCTCCTTTGCAAAAGCGCCCTGGAATCAAACGTGTGCTGCACGAAATCGGTTGCATTCTACCTATTGATGGCACTGGAATGCGATCATCGGTGCAGAATGTTCGCTGTGCGCTCACCTCAACGCTCATTCGCTTTATCGTGCTGCAGTTCATCGCAAGGTTATCGTTATGCAAGTTTATCGCGCTGGTTTCAAAGTTTTACCAACGCTGACCCCTCGCGTGGCCGCACCTGTGAAATCCATGCGCCGGTGCGACAGCGCTCCCTCAAAATCTACTATATAAACACATGGCACGTAAACGAAGCTACTGTATCGAGAAAAAAACGTTGGTTCACGCGTCAACGCCTGCAGGCATTGGTGATCGGGAAGTTATAAAGAAAGCGGTGTACTTACGATGAGCTCCACTTCGTAGGGAAGCTTGTTGACGATTGTCTTTGGCAAACACTTGGCGCGTATGGCGACATTGTCGTCCCACACAGCTGTGACATCGGACACATGTCCACTATTATGAAGTGCGGCTCCTTTGCGTCAACTATCACCGCAAAAGTGGTTATTTGGGACGTGCACAAGCGGCAAATCGCACGCGCGCACTTCCGTCATGCTTGCAGTCAAAGGAGGCGTCTGCTACGCGACCCGCTTGCGGTTCCAACGGCCGCCGCTACGCGGCTTCGGTGGAGCCCCCATTAAAGCCCCTTGATCTAGAAAGTAGTGACACTCTCCTCCGCGCGCGCGTTTTCCTCCTCAATTCTCTTCGGATTTCTCCCCTGCTCTGGCCGGCGCGCTGCGCACGGCACGCTGAACCCTCCACTGGCTCGCCGCAGCCGCATCGGAATCACTGCGCGCCCTTGTTTAATCGGCCCCTTGAAGCATTAAATGAGAACCTGTCTCCTAAGCAACAGTCTAGACGAAAGTGGACTTCCGATAGAACAAACTGACACATTTATTTTTTAAGACGCTTCGATAAATACAAACAGGAGCTTCGAAAAAAAAAAATGAGTATACCAACTGGCGGCTGAGCGGTTTACCTCTCCGTCGCCGCCTCGGCTGTCCGTAACGCGGAGGTGTATTAAGCGCATATAATGTAACCAGCATAAAGTATAGGCGAGAATTTTTTCATAATTGTGGTCTTGATGAGCTCAAAGAAGGCACCCAAGAAGCAATGTGGTAGTTTACTTAAATTGGATTTGTCCAAATGAGTGGGCCCGAAGCCTTTTTGTGTCAATGCCGCTGTCAGACACGCACGCACGTACGCACACGATACAAGCACGCAGGCACACACACACGCTCATAAACACGTGATAAAGACACGCACATACATGCACACGCGATGCAGACACGCACGCACATAGATACACACGCGATACAGGCACGCACCCACATACACACGCGCGTACACGCGTGATACAGACACACGTGCGTGCACATGCGAACAGACACGCACGCACTTACATACACGTGCGCATACACACGCGATATAGACACACACGCACATAGATACATATGCACGCGCATACAGACGCGATACAGACACGCACGCACATACATGCAGACGCCATACAGACAGGCATGCACTTACATACAAACATACACTCGCGATGCAGACACGCGCGCACATACATACATACACATGCGCATATACACGTGATACACGCATGCACATAAATACGCGATACGGACCCGCAGGCCCATACATACACAGCGATACAGACACGCACGCGCATGCACAAGTGATACAGACACGCACGCACATACATGCACACGTGCATGCACATGCTATACATGCACACACGCACATACATACACACGCGATACAGGCACGCACGCACATACATACACGTGCGCGAAAGCACACAAACGCACGCACGCGCAGCCACACACATACACACACTTACGTGCATACATGCGCGAACACCGCGAAGACACATACACAAACGCGCGCACATGCACTCACACGTTAACACGTGCGCACACGCACATACAAACACGCATACACCTGCACACACACCCGTACACACACGCCTGGAGGGTCGACGTCTGGAGGGTTCATGGCGTCCGTGAGCAGCTGAAAGCGCGCGAAGTTTGCTTGCGCTCGCTTCTCGTGACGGGAGGGTCACCTGACCGGGAGGTATCGCGCGTCGCAGCAATTCAGAGTTGCGGATGCGCCGGCTCCGCGTAAGAGAGGGTGAAGAAAGAGGAGGTTGACGGCGCGGCGAGGGTGAGGCGGTGTGGATAAAGGAGCGCCGCTACTTTCCAACATCAACTTTCCAACTACTTTCCAACATATGGGGGCTTTAGCCCCCATAGGCGCTGCGCATCGCGGATATATCTTACACCGTGACCAGAATCCTGAGGCTAAAATGACAGCGCAAACGCAAAGACACCCACGGAGAAAAGAAACGTAAGACACAAGCGCTGACTAACAGCTGCTTGATTCTTTCATACGCCAATGCATATATAAGCTCAAAGAAACCATACCGCAAGTGCGTACACAATTGCTCTAAACCAAAATGTGTAACAAGGATGATGATAGTGTAAAATACGCGAAGACATGAAATCATACTCAGATGGGTGCAAGGACAAAGAAGGAAGGAAGTAAGAAGGACAAAGAAGTGCGTTTGCGCTGTAATTTAACTTCAGGAATATGTACCAACTAGACCGAAATGAAGTTTTATTTTAGTGACCAGAATCGACGCCCGCAGGCAACGCGAGCCGTGGCTTCACGGGCCACAGGCAAGCGCCCTCTTTATCTTCTTCTCTTGAGGTCTCGCGCTCTCCGGTTTTGTTCGCCGCCCAAAGGAACGCGCTGCATCGTCTTGGGACAACCCGAGTGCAAGAGTTAAAGAGTGGCTTGCGTTCTGCGCATGCGTCCTGGCGCCACGCAAATTTATTGGGTCCCCAATTCTAAAGCTCTCTAGTGTTACGCCGGAATTTAGATGTGCGCCTCCGACCCGTACTTTAACATACACGGCGTGGGTGAAAGTGCTCGCGCGATTATCTTTTGAGGGATAGTTTTGTAGAAAAGGTCTTGTGCTTTCACCGCAAAGTTTGCGTTGAAGCTGTAGACCGCACGAAGATCACTTTGCTCGCTGCAGTGGCCGCGTTTCCGAAAGGACTGAGCTGTTAGCTAGAAGAACCAAAGTAGGGGCTAGTTGAAGTAACAAGTGTGACAGTTCGCGCTCATGCTGTGTATACCTGTGCGTTCTTTTTGTGCGCCGTTTGTGTTTCAGCAACGCGCTGCGAGTGTCGAGCTGTGACAGTCGTTAGTTTGCACTCGCCTTCTATGGTTTCTTTTCCTGCGTTCTTGTGCTTGAGGACAGAAGACGCCGAGAGCCCGAGCGCATAAGGTGCTTCGTACCTAAATATTTCGTGGTTAAAAGGATGAGTGATCTTCCTCGTAGGGTAGAGTCGTAAGTTCAACGCCTCATTGGCTCGCGTCACTCTACGTTCCCGCTGGAACAGCCGATGGTGCACATGCTGCTCTATGCTGAGAGATGTGTGTAGACCTGCGTTTCCAAGCGTTCAAAAAACAATGGTACACGATACACAGTACTGTGTAACATTCTACTAGGTAACAATTGCCATTTGAAATACCAGCACCGAGGAAGCGCTGCTGATGGAAACAATCAATACAGAAAATGTACAAAAGTACCACGATAAACAATCACCTGAAAGTCTCTTGGATTCTCGTAACTTTCCTTTATTGTTTCAGCAACGTGTACTGGCGCAAAAAATGGTGGCGGGCAAGAATAACTCAAAAACACGAGGAGCACATTCCTTTAACCACATAATAAATAGCCCCAAATATCGCATGGAAGTTTCCACTAACTATTCGCCGTGCGCCCAGAAGCTGTGGCAACACTTCAAAGCGGAAAGCGACATTCCGGACCGTGCTGGTAACCAAGCAGGTTCAACTTCCTCGGTAACCACTCACACAAGCTTAGCAGTTTTGCTGGTAAATGTCAAAGGTCAGCCACGTCTTGCTTTACAGGTCATTAGCAATCAAAACCTAAGACACCTGATATTTTATGCACAATCGAGCAAGTATCCTGTAATTCATTCATTCATTCATTCTCTTTATTTTCCAGAATAAAACGAAAACATTACATTCTGTATGGTCTCCTGGGCTAAAAGCTGTAATGAAACAATTTGACTAGGGAACAATTGGTTCATATCGTCATCAGGCATATATAGGATACGATATTAGCACGGAAAATGGAAACGCACAGCATTGCTTATGCATTCTCTGATGACGGCTCCAAGGCGAAAGCCATCTGCAGCAGCTATTTTACCGTGCATTTGATATTGATACTGGACTTTCGACGAAGGGTGAAAGAGAAGAAGGAAGAAGTGGAGTTGGATTCTAGGCTAAGCCTTCCGCGACCATCCATCATCCCGCCTTGTAAAATAAACATCTCTCACCGTAACAGAATTGGTGGAGGTGCTGGGTAACGCATTGGAGCCCCGAGAAAGTACGGCGGAAGACAAACCACTGGAGCTTCGCCGAAGCCGCAGACTCGCAGGACTTCCGCCACTGCCAACCATGATGAACACTGACGGTGACATCCCGCCGCCTCAGCCTAGCACCCCTGGACAACACTATAGAGAGCCACGCCCGTTCTCTGGGAAACCTGGAGAGGACGTCGAAGAATGGCTCAAGCACTACCGGCGGGTGAGTCTTTATAACCACTGGGACACTGCCAGCCAGCGGAACAATGTACCACTTTTTCTTGAGGGAACCGCGTTGATGTGGTACGAGAATCATGAGGAGAATTTGACAACGTGGGCAAATTTCGTCGACGAGATCAAGAAGTGCTTTGGCGACCCGACCATGAAAAAGAAGCGGGCCGAGCAGACGCTGAGCCAACGTGCTCAAGTCCCAGGCGAGACGTGTACCATGTACATAGAGGAAGTCCTCAAGTTATGCAAAAGTGTGGACCCAGTCATGAGTGATGAGGATAAGGTGGGGCATCTCCTCAAGGGAATTGCTGAGGATATCTATCACTACCTCATCGGCAAGGATGACTTGCAGTCGGCGAATGACATCATCCGACACTGTCGGACGTTCGAGGCCCTTAAAGCTCGACGTATTTCGGCAAAGTTCGGTCGACTCCCCAACGTCACCACTGTCGCGAGCATCGACGTGGGCCCTCCGTCCAGTGATCTGGCGTCCACTATACGACAAATAGTACGCGAAGAACTCGATCGACGGGACGCTGCTGCTACTTCGATAGCACATGTCCGCGGTCCTTTCACGCCGTGCGGCCCCCTTCCTGTATCCATCAATGCTGCGGGCTTCGACGACGCAAGGACGCCGGTACAGCCGCGTCGTCACACTCATATTTATGAGCCGCCAAACGACGGCATCAGGAGGTCGCCCACCGGGCGACCATATCACGCGCCATATCACGCGCGACACTGATTGACTCGCCCGGTGGGCATCGTCTGCAACGGGGGAACTGATACTGGACTTTCGACGAAGGGTGAAAGAGAAGAAGGAAGAAGTGGAGTTGGATTCTAGGCTAAGCCTTCCGCGACCATCCATCATCCCGCCTTGTAAAATAAACATCTCTCACCGTAACAATATTGCCACCCATGCTTATTTCTTTATTTCGTTGGAACAGCAGTTACATTGACACTCTCAACGGGTTTTTGCCGTCACAGTCATTTTCCGTATCAATCCCAAATTGATTACATCATCCCGCGCTTCGTATGTTGTACCCACGAGTGCGCTCGACGATCGCAGCTGAAGCAGAGAATAAAGTAGCCGGCCATCTCCGTCGCACGGAGAGCACATGCGAGGCCTACCGTCGATTGCTCCTCGCCCGTCTTTTACAAGGAGTAAAAATGGACGCCAGATGGATAGGGGAGAAGGCTCCGTCGTTCAAATGGCACGGTCACGAACGCTATCTCGACAGACATCATAGACAGCTCGAAAACTAGCTGTAGCCTCAGCGCTTACTTCGCCTGAATATACATGAGAGCACGAAAGCCGCTTCGGTCCCTGCAGCTGCCGAAATCCCTAAAACCAGCGCTTTCTTCAGTTTCGCGAGATCATGTCAAAAATAGTTTGCTGCCAGCCTTACTTCGTAAACAATACAGTTTGTTGCTACCGTATTGATTACTTCGGCCTTAAGCGAAACTGTGGTGTGGGTGTATGTGTGTGTGTGTGAGAGAGAGAGTGAGAGAAAGAGAGAGAGAAATCAAGAGAGAAATCGAGCTTCACCACAAAAAACTGGGCCCGTATTCACAAGAACGTCTGACGCTAAAAATTTTCGTAAGCGAATATTTGAGTCAGTCACGATGCGGGCATAACATTAATAAAGCCGGCTGACCGATGGGAAAAGGCACTTACACAAAATAACTTATGTTAATTCGGCCCCTGTTGCCAGCTAGCGCTCGGCGCAGACCACGCCTCCATGCTTGGGAAACTTCTTGAATGTATTAGGCTATTCTGATGGGATCGGGCATGACGCGAGTATTCGAGATTGTTCTAGAGATAACGCGAGCACGAGCGATAACGCTGGAATGATGCACCACTCATGTATAAGCCGCATTCAGAAAGCCGTCAAGCGTACCTTCCCGTCAACGCCACGGCACTGGTTTTCGTCTGGGTAGAAGGTTTCCGTGTCGTTTTCTTTTCAAAAACAGGTTGACGACGACGTATAGCGTTGCTCCATGCTTGCTCCGCGAATAATAAAGAAATCGTAGAAGGCGGTTCTATTACAAGCACAGCACAAACAAAACTGCCGTCGCTTCGCTCTGCACGACTGACATAGCCGAACAAAGAAGAAACAAAAAACTGGGGGACGCTTAAGCTTCGCCTTTAAGAGTTGAACGCGATAGCGATATCCTGCCTTTAGTGCGCACTTCGAACACTACGACTGTTTAACAGATTGCGCGCACTAAGGTGTGTACCTTATGTAATGCGTAGCATGCTTTAAAACAGGAGAAATTATGCGCAAGAAACTTTTTCGTAGCCGCGATGCACCCACTACGTGGTCTTAAGGGAATACGCGCAGTAATGTGTGTGCCTTTTGTAATGGGTGGCTGTCTTTAAACCACCAAGTCGTTATGATATTGACGTGGTGTGACGCCCGATGGCAATGTACGCTTGTACTACGCAATATTACTGCGATATTACATCTCGTACTGTGACACCTGTATACAGGACGCGTATTTTTTGGAAGCATGAAAGTTACTTTCAGTGCAGCTCCAAGCAGAGGCGTGGCTGTGTGGTAGAACACCTGCTTGCCCCGCAGACGGCCCGGGTTCGATTGTCACTCGGCCCCAACATTTTTATTATTTATTTTATTTGCAGCTTTTTCGATTTTTCGGTCACGGACAAGATGATGATTTTTCGCTCACAACCAACGGTGCCGGCGCCGACGCCGACGGCGGAATTTCTGCGATACGAGCTCTTTAACGCTATCGCGTTAAAATGGATAATGTCACAGGTTTCCAAGCCTGACCGAATCTACCAGGTCGACTTTCCGTTTACCCTTTTCATTCATTCATTCATTCATTAATTCTCTTTATTTTCCAGAATAAAACGAAAACACTGTCAAAGGCACCCGTGATAAGTGACCGTTGATATGCTACACCTTTTGCATTGGGGGCGAGATTGAAGACGTGGCTGTATGCGACCGAGATGAAAATACTATTGTGTAATCACCAAACTGCTCGCACATTGAGTTCTATAGCAATACGACGGGATTCGAGCCGTGACTGCGTCAATGTTTTTCAGAAGAGATCCCCACTCTTTGATCGTTTTCTTTGTGCTGGTGTGGCCAATGGCGCACCCTGGCAGAATGTAGTCGCTTTGTTCTTGATTTTGTTTTGTTATCTGCAATCTCAGTGTTTTATAATGCTCTATTGACTATTGTTTCTCTTCTTATTACACACAAAAGATCGCACGAATGAAGTCGTGAGCGGGGAAATGGTTTTGCTTTGAAAGGCGAATCCAGTTTATTACAAAGTTAGGCACTTTTGGGATGGGCTGCCACGGGCGGCCGCTTGTAACTGCGCCAATGCGAAACACAAATATACATACAAAAGCATGGGTATAGCTAAGGTATTTTTATGTATTTATGTCTCTTTTTCGTTAGGGCAACGTACCTCTTATTTTCTGGCCCATTGCCGGATCCCTTTCTGTGTTACCCGCGAATGCAAAATACAGCCTTGTTTTTGATTGCTATTGCATTATGTCGTCATATTGTCCACTTTTAAAAGAAAGTAACAGCTTAGAAAAACATCGCAGCATATCCACGGAGTGAATGATGATGAGTGGGCGAAGCTGCGGAGGTTCATCGGTAAACCGTGACTCTTCCTTGAATTCTGCCCAGTACAACATCACCGACGTGAGATCGGGCGCGTTTATACTAAAGGTTCGATGAGAGTTATGACGACTTGCAGCTCACTTTAATTTTACATGTACCCTGTGAATTTTCATTGTTTAGAAAACTATTGCTTTAGAAAACATCTGGCGTCTTTCGTTAAGCAGCTGGCGTCTTTTCGTTTTGCTTTAGAAACATCTGGCGTCTTTTCGTTTTGCTTTTAGAAAACATCTGGCGCCTTTAGTTGGTTTATTTCATCAATCAGCGGCGTTTTGAACAAAATTTTTATTGTTTAATCATGCACAGGAGAAATCTCACCAGGCACTACCTTGGAGGTAAACAATGGCTGCTAATGGGAATGAGAGACAGAAGAAGTCGGCTTTTAGCTAACACTTACACTTCTGCTTCTACTAACGTTTCCTACTGGAACATGATAATGGCTGCTAATGGGGAATGAGAGACAGAAGAATTCGGCTTTTAGTTAACGCGCACGCTGCGAATTTTTTATTGTTCAACAACGCACAGGAGAAATCTCCCATCGGCACCACCTTGGAGGTCAAGATCTGGTACTAGCGTTACGACTGGTTACGCACTACGACTACGAGGGACGAACGGGTGCCGCTTTAAGGAGCTTCGCCCCTAAAAAATTTTTTGGTCTGGGATATGGGAGGCAAGCACTTTAAAAGACATTCATGTGCGTATCGGATATGGCGATGATTTGGGCTTCGGTGCCACAAACGGCGGGGTCCTGTGGGCAGCGCCGACTAGCTACCACGTCGGTAGCGCGAACCTGTGTATTCTGGCGTCGCCGTAACTGAGCGTCTGTTCGGGCAGCTCATTTTGTCATAGCAGCACGTGAAGCTCTTCCACCGGTTGCGTCGATCATTGAGTGAAACGCTGACCGTAGCGTGGCTGGCGCGTTTGTCCTGTTTCATCATTCGTTGCGCAAATACTATGTCCACTGGTTTACTCTGTCAACAAAGGCTTTTAGCTTGACTTGTATTCCTTTATGCGCAAAACATTTTGCGTGCAGCGGAATACCGGGCGTGAAGTGCCCCTGTACATGCCTTACCGGAAACGCCCGAAACGGCTAAACCGCCGGCAGAACATGGCCACATCACCAGAAGCGGTTGCCGTGCACTTTGTAGCCCGCAATTACGAATTGGCGCTTTTATTTGCCTTCGTTTTGAACACTGAAGCTTCGACAGCAAAGTATTCCAGACCGTTGGGCACTAGTTTTGGGAATGATACTCAAATTGCACTTCACGTGTTATTGCACTGCCTCCGGTATCGGCACACCTATGAACATGTGTTCATATTGTGTGATGACATGATCACGTGATGTCACGATAACGTTATAATGAGGTCCCAAATTCTGGAGATCTGAAACGCCATGATGACGCCACACGATGGCGTCATCATGCGGCAGTCTCTGATGACGTTGCTTTTTCCACCGTTCGTGTCGACTCCGACGGTTACTTTTCTCGTTTTTTTAGTTTTTATTATGAGTAACCCCTTCTATTTTTCATTTTCGCTGCACAACTTACAGAATTAGAGTAGTCGAGGTAATATAAACCGCAACGTCTCCACAGCAAGACAGTCAAAACATAAAAGAAGAGAACAGGCATGAAAGGATTTTGCCATAAACATATAATTCTTCAGTGGAACTACAACCATCAGTGTCATTCCAGTTTGCTGAAGCACTTGCAATAATTGTTCTTTAAGCAAATTTTAGCAAATAATATTTTGCATAAAATTTTTATAATTTCATTTTTATGACATACCTGAATGTCCACCTATCATAGAGAACACTTAGCTTAACGCATTCCACCCTTTCTTCATTTTAAGTGAGGAGCACATGTGGGGCCCAGGCACTTGTATGCTGTCATTGCTTGGCGTAACGCGGGCAAAACCACGTAAAAAAAAAAAAAACAGGAAGCAGGCCAGAAATAGACAGAGAGACAAGGAAAGAAAACAAGAAATAGGAAGAAAAATGCAAATAAAAACGAAAAAAAGAGAAAAAAGCCAGAAATAACTGGACAAGAGAAAAAGAAAGAAAGAAAGAAAGAAAGAAAGAAAGAAAGAAAGAGAGGAGGAGGGAAGAAAGAGAAAACTGAATAGAAGCAAAGAAGGCTGCCCAGCTCTGGTCTTCCTTCAGGCTTGGCACCACTAGTGCGGAGTTGCCATAACTTTTTGTTTACTTTTATGAAGGATTTTTATATTCTATTAAATGTACTGTATTTCATTTTTCAATTCTTACAATTTTATTTGTAAGGCATAATTTAATGTCCATTCTTCCATATAGAGCACTAAGCTGGACCTATTCCATCGCTTTTTATATATATTTTGAATTTTTATAAAGGTTTTCGAAGAACTCGCGCCGGCACTTGAACGAATAGTTTTGAAAGATAGCAATGAGTTTCACTCAGTACTCATGTCACTTAAAAAAAGAAAGAAGATCAAAACCAGTTCTGCCCCAAGTGAAAACTTTGTGCACTGTGGAGCATTAATTCGCCTGTATTTAGCTTGTGTTTATCTTGTGTTTATCTGCTCTTTCGTGTTCTCTTCTTGTGTTTATTTGCTCTTCTGTGCTCTTTTCTGTTCTTTTCGCGTGATTATGTGATATTTTATATAGTTTTTTGTGTTTAATACTTTATTTCTTTTGGGATTATATATTTTCTGTTCTATTTCTCGTTTTTCTGTCGTTTTCAGCTACGAGCGCGTTGCGTCTAACTTGCGGCTCTGGCGTTTCGCCTCCACTTCTCTCTTCCGCATTTCTCTAAGTCCCGAAGCGCGCGTTTCGATGTCGCTTCGCTGGCTCGGGCAGAAAAATTAGCCCTTCGGCGACGCTGGCGTTCACGGGCAAGCAAGAGCTCGTGCTCCAAACGTGTAGCCCACTCGGCTTCGGACCTGCGTGACTCCAACGCGACACATGAGACGACGACAGGACAGTCCCTTAAACTGCTCAGAGGTTAAAAGACGATGTAGGGCACCGTGTACAGTGCCACAGAAGAGTACTTCGCTATTTCTTTTCTCAGCGATTCAAAAGAGATTGGGTCGCTTGAAGGTAGTTAAAGAGTGCTGATTTGTTTTAACGAAGAATGAGCGATTTTGACTACTCTCTCGCTGCTACGGCAAAAAGAGAAGAAACAATTTTATTTTAGGGACGAAGCTCCTTATAGCATCACCTGGTCGGTCGTCGCTCCATGCGGCGTGTCCCCACCGTCACGTCTCCCTTATCATTCAATAGATGGCGCTCTCCGATATCTAGAAAGATGAGTGATCTTCCTCACAGGGTAGAGCCCTCAGTTCTGCCACAAAGGCTCTCGCCACTCCACATTGCCCGAATGATGGGTGGACGCTCCTGCGGCTCTGAGCTAAGAGGTAAGTTCAGAACTGCGTTTAGGAGTTCATAGGCAAGAATCCCACGGTTAACGACCACCTCAAGCTCTCTGGGATTCTGTCAAACGTTTATGAATTTTTCACCAACATTTACGGCCGCACAATATGGTGCTTGGACAGAATAATTTTAAAACGTGAGTTGCTTATGTCCTTTAACCTGAGGTCTTAAACGACGGCAATATGGTGTGACGTTTTACTCTAATTATTTACCATGCGCCCAGAATGTGCGAGACAACTTCCAAGCGGAAAGCGACATTTGGGCCCCGCTGGTAGTACACTCTACCGCTGGTGACCATCAAAGCGGTTGAACTTCTCGGTAACCATTCACACAAGCTTAGAAATTTGGCCGGCAAGCCTCAAAGGTCAGCCATTTTGAGTGTTACAGCTCACTAGCATCCTAATGCTAAAACACTTGGTATTTCATGAAGAATAGGGAAATGTATCCTGTAATTGGTCCATATCGTCATTAGACACCGTATATAAGGTACGATATTAGCACGAAAAAGCAAAACTCACGGGGTTGCTTATGCGTTCTCCTATGACGACTCGAAGGCGAAAGCCATCTGCATAGCTACTTTACCGTACATTTTATATTGCCAGCCTTGCTCATTTTTTTTTATTTTATTGCAACCGCACTTACATGGGCGCCGAGTGGCCGTCACGCGCTCCGATCTTCCCTTTAACAGCGGACCCTCTGTACAGCAACGGCTTTGGCCGAAACAACGGAAACGTAGGTTCTAATGCAACTAGGACACTGAGAAACATCAACGTCAGGTAATACGCCACACATTCCCTCTAGATATCGTATGTGGGTCATTCTACATCAAACATTCCCGCCATGTTGTCGACCATCTCATATGTATTCGGAAAAAAATGGGCTCATTTATTACATTGAAAAAATTGCGGTGCTGCAATATTTCGGAGATGAAACAAATTTGGGTCTCGTGAGCGCATTTCGAATTTCGCAGAAGTCGTACTTGTGACGTTTATCAGAAAACTTATGCTCAGACTACCGTTTCCTGTTTCAACACAAAATTTTCTTTATGTATTAAGCAAAGGCGCATGCTTGAGGTCTCCGAGGCTCAATGATATTACTGCTATTATTATGCGATATGCAACTCTAGAGATTTTCCAAATTTTTTGTTTACAATTTTTCATTTAATAATTCGCCATGCATGAATATCTGAGCAATCAATAGTTCCTTTACGGAAAGTACGTTTCGCATTAAAATATTTCCACACCACTGATTTTTGAAAATCTTGGAAGAAAAAAATCACGAATTTGAGAAAAATCTTCGTTTTGGTTTATATTGAGACGCCATTAATACCATGTTATGCTCTAACTAAAAATTGGATTTATACCTCAATCGAAAGCAATTAAATTGTAGTTCTTATACGGGTGTTTTATCATTACCAATCTTTTAAGCAGAAAATAATTTTTCAAGTTCCCCATTGCTGTCAATAGGAAACTTCAAAAATTATTCTCTTCCTTGAAACAAAATTACAATAATAAAATTAAGAATAACTACTTATTTACATTCGATTGAGGTTTAAATGTGATTTTTATTTGGAGCGCCACCTGGCGTAAACTCAATGTCACAATGTGGACCGAAATGAATATTATCGGAAATTTGTGTTGCGTTCACGCAAAATTTATGAAGTTCAATTGTCTGAAAATAGATATTGATGCGTGGCGAAATATTACAGAGAAAAAAATGTAAACAAAGAACATTTGGAGGCGTGTATGGGAGAAGAATTTCTGGAGGTGTGTATGGGATAATAATTACAGTAATATTACTGATCTTCGAATACCTCACACATGCGGCGGTGCTAATTACCTAAACCATATTTGGAATTGAAACAATATACGATAGTCAGAGAGCAATAAACATCGCTCGTACAACATTCTGCGAAGTTCTGAATGCTGCCCGCGTGTCTCAACTTTTTTCTCTTCAGAAATATTTTAGCAATGTACTGTTTTTAATGCACTAAATCTGTGCGACTTTTTTCGGATACATTTGAGGTGGTCGGCAAAATGGATGGGGCGTTTGGCGTGGAATGACCCATGCGGGTTTTTTCCTAAACCGCTTCACCAGATGTGGCTAATGGCGTTGAGACACCTTTCTTTGGCGCCTTGCAGCATAG
This sequence comes from Rhipicephalus sanguineus, assembly GCF_013339695.2. Classification (NCBI taxonomy): domain Eukaryota; kingdom Metazoa; phylum Arthropoda; class Arachnida; order Ixodida; family Ixodidae; genus Rhipicephalus; species Rhipicephalus sanguineus. The sequence continues at coordinate 69,609,415 of NC_051184.2, read as the reverse complement.
GCCAATGAAAATACTGGTACGCCAGGCGGTGCTGTGAAGTTTCATATCAAACTGGCCTTTATATATTGCTGCAGTCATTATTGTCTTGAATGACAACATCTAAAAGAAGTTACGACGCCTGATCCTCCAGGCCTGGCGGCGAGAAAGATGATGGAGCGCGTTCCTACGCTGCTCGCCTTATATAAAGCAAGCAGCTGCTGTCGAATTTGCGAAAATGAAAAGCGATGACATGGTCTTGTGCTTCCATTTTTCATATTGTCACGGGTAACATCCCCGTAACAATATGTACAGGTGTCGGACTGTTAAATGATCCGCATCTTCATTGCACTGGTGTATGGCACTGTAACCACATGGAAGCTTATTTTGCCTGGAGGCACGTGACAACGGAAGGAACATATCTGCAATAACAGTTTTATATTATGCCTTTACTTCGGGAAATAAAAAAATGAAGAAAATTGGGAATGCCAGGCTACTTCTGCGCTGCTTCTTTCGATACACCAGATATTTCGATTTTAATTATCTTATCAGGTGGAATATATGGTCCGGGGCCGGCTTCGCACTCTCCAGACAGTGCTAGGTCACGATTCATGCAAAGGTAGGTGCACGGCAACAGCTTCACTATGGAAATGCCTCTTGACGCTATTTCTTTCCTTCAGCCTCCGGACGTCTTCTACCAGGAATTGAAACTCATCAATACATTGGACTGGCGTTTGCATTACAGTTGTACTCGTCGGCCGAGAATGTGTTTGCAGGAGACAGAACCTTCTGTGTCATTTTTCGAAGGCTTAACGTCTCTGTGGGAGCAATTTCACGCACCGAATGGCCTCCACGAAACGTGACGATTTAGGATACTACTAGCCGTGCATATAGAGATGGACAAGAATCCGTGAACGAACGAACCTATATGCCGATAAGCGCAGACGTGAAACGTACAAACGGTAGACAACGATTAAAGTAGAAGCTGAATGTAGGAAGAGAAACAACTGGCGAACGCGTGATGCGCGTCAAAAAAAAAAAATAAATAACTCTCAAAATAAACACAATAAGTTGGCATTTTCATTCCTCGCTTATTGAAATCCTGTAACATGAATGGCAATCAGATCACTCGAGGTTCTTTCTATACCACCGTTCCTCGCCCAAGTATGGTACCTAAATAATGAACTTACCCGCCACGGTGGTCTATTAGTTATGGTGCTCGAATGCTGACACGACGGTCGCGCGATTGAATTCCGGCCGCTGGACCGCATTTTCGATGGAGGCACATTAAGTGCCCATTAGATTTAGGTGCACATGCAGCCCCAGGTGTTCGAGATCTCTGGAGCCCTCCAGTACGGCGCCCCTCACAATCATTAAACTCCTACGTTAAACTCATACATTTATCATAACAAATTAAACTTACATGTTGAATTTCCACTCTTTTATGTTTTCCTTTACGCCTAAATATAATTTCTGTCCTGTATGTTGGGTATATTTCTATAGTTTAACGATTTTCACCGAGTGGACAACGATAGATGAGAACTTCTTTGAAATCAAAGGAATCGAACAGCTCGGATAACAGCAAAGAATTACGTGTGTACTTGGTTCAGGTAACAAAAATGCTGCATGCTTAAGCTAATCCATTCATTTTGCAGATAGTGCCAGATAGTACTAACATTTTATGCTAATGGCTTCCTTGTACATCTGTATTCATGGCGCAGAAATAGATATCTCCACTGCTCACGTCATGTTGGATACCTCGGCGTATAACACATCTTCCTTCCATTAGCTACGCTCTTCTCTATAATGCTTGTCGCTTGTCATGTGAGCGTACCTTTTTGTCTTATCCCGGTTTCACATCGTGGTCTTGGGACGTGACACCTCAACACTTATTATAAATAATCATGTCCCGGTTCTGGCCCGTAAGTCTAATATAATTATTGGGCCTCCAAGCTGACACCTCCTATTTTATATTCTCATCAAACCATCCTTTCCCCCATTTAATGATCGTCACCAACACCGTCTTTTTCAGTTTATTATGAACTGATATTAACTGAGATTTTTACACGGACTTCAGTAATAGCTGATACAGGATATTGCAAGCTTTCCTTAAAAGGCTGCTTCAAGGAGCTTTCCACAAAGATATCTTTCATCATCTTTATGTTACATGAAGCGAAACAAAAACGTCAACAAAGAAAATGTCGCACATTCGTTTTTTTTTCTTTTTTACGTAAAATGACTTTCATTCCTGAATATTTCTCTATCTTGACGCAGCACGCGCGTGGACAGGCATCCAAAACAGGGCGACCACAGGGATAATGAGATCGAAGAAACCATCGATGCCATTTCACTCAGCAATGATTGTCTTGATTGTCATGGCGCACCTCATAGGCGCTCGTTCCTGCGTTGAGCTACCTCGCCGTTGGCTGGCGTGTGCGTAACCGATAGGGCGAACAAGGGCGAAAGAGAACGAACGCGGAGTTTGTCGGTATCACGAGCGGCTGGCCTGTAACCTCGCTTTCTTCTTCGGTCAGGTGCGCAGCCTCCTCGGTCGGAGCTCGTGCCCATGCAGGGCTGGTGCGTGCAGTCCGGCTGTCTTCGCTTGTTGTAACGGGGCTGTCGGCGTTTCACTTGGTTCGCAACGCCCGCAATGCACAGAGTGGTGTGCGTAGCACTCGAGCGCTGGCTTTCTTTGTGGCAATATGTAACGAATGTTACATCGCTACGACTGCGGATAGCCAAAACTTCAAATACAGTTGGCTTTGCCTCAACACGAAGCTGCACTCAGAATTCGCATTAGACAGTACCGTTATCATCGGCGAAATTTTTTAAATCTGTGCTTGGAGGGTATTGCCATATTTGTCATGAGTATGTATAGTTGCTCACATTTTCTATTATATTTATTGCGATAGCAGTTATATGAACACTCCAGGCGCATTTTCTCCGTCTCCTTGAAGTTCCGCATAAAGCCCAAATCGCCAACACCACACCGCGCGCCGTATGCTCCATGTACGAGTGAAAGTGCTCGAGTGCTGCCGATGGGCGCGCCTCAAGCAAAGAGGAGACGCGCCGACAGGCGGTCACCGTGGCGCAAAAGACGCATGGAAGGGTTCTTGCAGGCTGCGTGGTTCCGGAAGGAACTGCATACTTTGACCGGCCGGGCGTGGTCACCCGTCGTCGCGCGCGCCGTGTCTTGAGAGTGATCAGCACATCATTCATACATACGTACGTATTGCATTCCCATCGCAAAGTTCGCGTTGAAGCCATAGAGAGCAGGCAGATCGCGTCGGTTGCCGCAGTGGTTGCGTCTGCTTATTAAATGGTTTTGTTGAGTCCCGGCAGGTCGCATGATGAAGGAGTGAGCTGCTTGCATTACTTTTTTTCGGTATCACATTCATAAATTCGACCGTGCGGCGTAACTCTTAGGTTACATTTTCCTTATCAACCCACTTACACCGCGAGACAACGACGTACGCTTAGGCTTGCGTAGCAGTCTGCTATGAGACTGTTCCTTTAGTTTTTGCAGGTAGGAGGAAAGCGGCAAAAGTTAACAGCTTAAGACAGCCGCATTAAGCGCATCCGTAGCACATTCTGTATAAGGAAGTTGAAAGACGCCGTGCACGTGTCCCCAGAGTCCCAGGGCTGGGCAAAGATACTTTGAAATTGTATTGCAATACCATACAAGATACTCAGGCAAGAAGTATCTGAGATACAGATACAAGGTACCACAACACTGGTTGTATCCGATACGATACATTCCAATTGTATCTTAAGATACTTCGATAAATTCGCATATTTGTTATTATAGACCTAGATATTATAGCACTATAAACGCCTATGCACAAAATTGTTCGCCTGAAAATGGATTAACTGCGACCAATTTTGTTTAATTTCAATGAAATGTCTGTCAGTATCTCAAAAGCATTGTATTTGTTGCTCAAAGTATGTTAGTTTCATTACGAAAAAATTTATTCTTGCTGCTTTTTGCTGCTTAACATGACAGCTCTTTATACACTTCTCTTATCGCGGCTTCTGCTTGTTGTTGTGTAATTTAAGGCAGTCGCTGCTATGCTTGCCGACGAGCTAGCGGGTTATGTAATCACAAGGACTTCAATAAGAAGCCTCAGCATGATGGTGCAAATAGCACTGGGGAGTTCTACCTTGCCCGTAAACATATTACGGTTTTCGCAATACCGGATCACCGGGCAGGTGTACAGCAGTAAGAACGCTGGCAGCGACTATCTTTG